>NW_022680899.1:0-136021 GCF_009764315.1 Trachypithecus francoisi | reverse complement strand
GGAGGCTGAGAGAGGGTGTAGAAAGAGAAAAAGAAAAAGTAAATATAAGTCAAGTTCGTTCTTTTTAGAGTTTAATTGTCATCATGGTGAGAAGTACTATGTTTATGGTCTTTTGAGTATCCTGTGTTTTCAATCACCTCTTCTTACTTTATTATTTAAAGATGATCTTTCTAAAACACCTGCTCTTTTCTGTCTCTGACACTGCAAAATCTCAAACCTTTTGTTTAAGACAGAGTTCTATAACAAGCAGTTACTTTATGCTGGAGGCAAAATTCTTATGTGGTGTGCCCAGATGCATATGAGAAATCAATCCATATCTTATGAGCTATAAAGTTTCCTGGCAGCATACTCATTTGTCCGTTTTTCCTGCTTCCCTCTGGTATCAAGAGCTCTTCCCGGGTGTGGAGGACAGAATGCAAATTCACTCTGGGCTCACTGCAAAAGCTCCAGTGTCTTGGAAATGGAGGGAGAAGCACAACCTTGAGCACACTGTCAGCATTCTATTTCTTCATTTGAATGAGAATATGCAGTTTTACCATCATTTGTTGAAGAAGCTTTCCTTTCCCCCCATTGTGTATTTTTGACACCTTTGTTGAAGATCAGTTTACTGTATGTATGTTCATTCAATTCTGGGCTCTCTATATCTGTGAAACTTATGAGTGCCCTTATGCTAGAACCATGGTGTCTGTATTTCTGTATTTTGTGTGCGTGTGTGTGTGGATTTCAATCTCATGAATGTTTTTTATTTTTTTAATGTCATCATGGTTACTTGAGGCACATAAAATTCATTAAAATAGTAGGATTATCCTTTCCATTTCTGCACAGATGGCTGTTACCAGTTTGGTAGTAATTGTTGTGAGTGTGTAGATCATGTGTGTAGTATTGTGTGTTAGTCAGGTTTGGTCTTCCTACCCATGAATACAGGATGCCTTTCCACTTATTTGTACCTTCTTTATTTCCTAGGATCTTCATGTTGACAGCTGATAAGTTAGATTTAACATGACTGATAAAAATTTTTGATTTCTTATACCAATGTTTTATATGTCTGAATTAACAGGCATCACATATATATATATATATATATATATATATTATATATATATATATATATATGTATATGTATATATATTTGATGAGAGAGAGAGAGAGAGACAGAAGTTCACTCTTCTTGCCCAGGCTGGAGTGCAATGGCATGATCTCAGCTCGCTGTAACCTCTGCCTCAGAGGTTCAAGTGATTCTCCTGCCTGAGACTCCTGAGTAGCTGGGATTACAGGTGCTCACCACCATGCCTGGCTAATTTTTTGTATTTTTACTAGAGACAGGTTTTCACCATGTTGGCCAGGCTGGTCGTGATCTCCTGACCTCATCCACCCACCTCAGCCTCCCAAAGTACTGGGATTACAGGTGTGAGCCAGAGCGCTCGGCCAAAAAAATAATTTTTATGTAAGCTAGTTAACCAAAAATCACCCTCATGCTCATGAACGTTTTTTCATGAATTTGTTCATTTCTATTGGTATACATTTCCTCATTTCAGTAGATAATGTGTATTTGAACCTTTAAACTTATCTTTATGGCTTAAAGTGTTCAGAGTCATGTCTCTCAGCTTCACTGGTGTAGGTAGAGCAGGCCGTGTGAACTTGGCCTGTTTGAAGGAAGCTTGATTTTTAGGGAATCTCCCCAGGGAGAGTCACACAGGAGCTGCTGAAGCCCCTGATCACAGGGCCCCAAAAGGGTGTTTAGAAGTCATTCCAGAAGAAGACTTACAAAGATAAATCATGACTATTTTTATTGTAACATTTTAATTTGAATTTTTAAATGATCTCTATGAAGAAGAATGTGTGATTAATAGAATAGAGTAATTTGGGTAAAATTCAGTCCATTTCACTAATAAAATAGGCTTTTAATCAAGTAATCAATCCTTTAAAACAGATGCTAAATGTGATATCAGCATAATTAGATCCTAGTGTACTGACATGGTCTTGAATACGTTAAGAAAATGCTGTTTGTTTCGTGGAGTTTCAAAACATTTGAGAAGGAGGAAGGCACTCTTTCACTGACCCTCAGTGTGCATTTTAGTTCCATTTTGGGTTGACTGTTTGTGTTGCTGCCTGATACCTCCAGTAGAAGGCCAAGGCCTCCATGTCTCATTTCTTTCCAGCTCTCCTTCTCTGCCATCCCTCTTCCACTCAGGGGAATAGCCCAACATCAACTCAGTCCATGCTTATTAATCAACCACCTCTATACAACAATTCTGGTAAAGCCTCCTGAGTGACTCAGTCACTAGTCACCGGTGCACTGATCTTTCCTCTGTGTCCTTCCAGCTCATCCTGAGGATGACTTGTTTTTAAGATGCTCACCACGACATAAAGATGAAGATGATAATGATGATGGTGATGTCCAGGTAAGATCCCCCTTTTTTGTCTTCTACAGCAATGTTGCTTTCCTGATTCTTTACTTCTCAATTAATTTTGATTTGAAAACCTGGCAATGCACATTATGTACACTGTACACTATTGTCTTTGTGGGGCTGGAATTCAGTAGGAGTGTCTTCCCAACTGATACATGGTCCGCTATGCTGCTTCTAAATGACAGCATCCAGTATCAACTGGAACACTGAGGCATTTTCCACAATACCAGTTTTCCTCCTTGGATTAAGCATTGTACATTTGCACATAAAATTAAATTTAAAGGTAAATTCTGTGAATAGAGGTCTTGTTTTCTAATAGCTATCCTCTGTGCTAGTCTTTGGGTATTCTGACCTATGGCTCAATCACTGTATTGCCTTGTGGTTTTTTATCGTTGTCCAAAGAATAACAGATCTGTGTGAAGCGCACAGCAGAATCTGATTCTCATGTTTTCTTTTATATAATTGCAGATAACAGCTTGGAAAGAAAATGGTATGTACCATGAAATAACTCACTTACAGAGGGAAAAACTTGCTAGCTTCAGTGTATAGAAACCTGATTCTGGGTTCCTGCTAGGAAAGAGGCTTGGGGTTCTCATGAAAGTGATTTTGCCAGTGTAGAACTCTGGCCCAAGAAGCTATAGGAAGCTTTGTCAACCCAGAAGAAAGATTAGGGGATCATGTATGAAGCAATATGGGGTGGGAGAATAGCCTATCAATCAGCTTCAGCTAAAGTAGGAGGAGTGGATGAGTCACTCTCTCTAATGACTTATCCTGGTGTTTTTCTTTCTAAAGACTTGACGCTGGAGAGCAAAAGTGACGAGGAGACTCATCCAGGTAGGGAACTACGTGCCAGGAAACACCCAATGGGAAAAGGTTCCCAGGAGCCTGCAGGTTATCCCTGCTGCTTGGGAGGAGGGGCTGAAGGAGGGGGTTTGAAATCAGAAAGAAAATGGACATATGTGTGAGGTCTGGCTTGTTGTTTTCAGAGTTTCTTGGCATCATGGTAAGAACTGTCTCTATGGGCTATGGGGGTGCTGCGTTCATGAGAGATTCTCTTTGCAGTCCACCTGCTCTTTTCTGCCTGTGGAACATCAGAGCCTTTGGTTTGGATTAGTCAGCACTCCTAGGGATTGTGCACAAGGGGTGTAGGCTTAAGCACTGGGTGTCATCTGTGATGAAGGCAATCTGGGGGACACAGCTCTCTCGCAGGCATTTCCTGGAACCTAGAGAAACAGTTCTTCTGCTGTGTGCCAAGGAGAAATCGAGAATCACCCTCTGAATTTTCAGGACTTGTTAGTGCACATTCTGTTTCTGTCCTCGCTGTGCGCTCCTGGTTTGAAGGGATCTCCCGGGTGGATGGCAGAGTGAATATTCACTCTGGGCTCACTGGTAAAAACTCCAGTCTCCTTTGAATGGAGAAAAGTTTGACCTGAGCACATTTCCAACCTCCACTCCCAATCCAGCCACAGATTCTGAGATAAGGCTTCTTTCTCCCCAGTTCTCTAATTTTGGGTAAGCCAAGAGTTCCTTCCCACAAAAGATAGTATCACATTATTTCCTGTTTTCAAAGATTTGGCTTTGGTTTTGTTCTCTGAGTTGATATTCATCACTTAAGTTCTAGACTTTTTCTCTTTTTCCTTCTTCCTTCCTTCTTCCTTCCTTCCCTCCTCCCTCCCTCCCTCCCTCCCTCCCTCCCTCTTTCTTTCTTCTTTCTTTCTTTCTTTCTTTCTTTCTTTCTTTCTTTCTTTCTCTCTCTCTCTCTCTCTCTCTCTCTTTTTTCTTTCTTTCTTTCTTTCTTTCTTCATTCTTCTTTCTTTTTTTTGGCCAGAGTCTCACTCTGTCCCCCAGGCTGGAGTGCAGTGGCTTGCTTACTGCAAGCTCTGCCTCCCGGGTTCACGTCACTCTCCTTCCTTAGCCTCCCGAGTAGCTGGGACTACAGGCACCCACCACCATGCTTCACTAATTTTTTGTATTTTTGGTAGAGAAAGAGTTTCACCATGCTGGCCAGCCTGGTCACGAACTCCTGACCTCAATCTGCCCGCCTCAGCCTCCCAAAGTGCTCAGATTATAGGCATGAGCCACTGTGCCTGGCCAGAGTTATTTTTAATATAATTGTGTCTATCTCAAGTAATGGTGCTTTGAGTATTTTTGTCAATGGTTTTGGAATAACACCAGCACTCACTTCTGTGGAGTAGACTGTTAGAAGGAGGCATATCTTTCATTGACATAAGTAATGCCAAATTTTTTCCAAAATGATAACACCAATTCATGCTCCTCTAACAGTATATACGAGTAGCCATTTCTCCAAATCCTCGTGGACTCTTAGTTTTATCTCTTTCTAAAAATTCCGTCACTGTGGTTAGTCTTTCATTTGTGTAACATATTACTTAAAATCTTTACCAAAAAGAAATGTTATTTTACTCTAATGATGCAGCACAGTAGGTTTGTTTACACCCGCTTCACCACAGACACGGAAGTAACGCACTGCGCCGACATTCCAACAGCTATGACTTTACTAGGCAAAGGAAAATTTTCAGCTTTGTTATAATCTTATGGGACCACTGTCATACATGTGGTCTGTCATTGAGCAAAATGTCATTCTGCCCCATATGACTGTAGTTAATAAGCAGGTGCTTAAGTTATAAGAATGAACATGATAACAGATATAAATTGAGTATCAGATACTCTATGGACACTTCTCTATGTTGCCTCCTTGAAGTGTCACAATCACTTTGAGACAGAATTAGTTTTGTTATAGTCATTATACAGATGAGGAATGTGAGTCTCAGTTAAGTAAATTACTCAGGAGACACACCAAGAGCTGGATCTATTTAACACCAAAGGCTAATCTAGAAACTAACATGCTACACCGCCTGTAGTGGCAAAGTAAACCTACCATAAAATGAAATGTGCTTCCACAGCAGGCATGGAGCTTAGCGAGGATGGTGTTACCCATTGCTCCATGGCTCAGAAATTGGTCTTGCTGAAACTCAGATGGAGAAGCTCTTGGCTCAGGGAGTGAAAAGTTACTGACAGGTTGTATGAAAGCAATTGAAGGATTATGCTTCCATAGAGCATGTGGTTGTTCTTACGGAATGAGAACAGAGAGAATCAAAGAGAATCACCCAGAGCAAGATTCCATCTCAAAAAAAAAAAAAAAAAATGCCCGTCAAATACTTAAAAATTAGAAAAAGTCAGCCAAACTGGGTCTTACTGTGTAAAAAAAAATGTGCTTTTAGACAGAGATAGAAAAGAAGAAAAAATAGTTGATGTGTTCTATGTGGGACTGTGGAATAACCTGCTTTTAAATAGAATTTTGTATGAAGTTCTTTAATCAATAAGTAAAAATGGAAGGGAAACCTGATGGCAGAGAGCAGCCAGGACCACAGTTGTCTGTGGACGCAGAGTCTGTGGTGGAGCCTGGAATGCACCAAAGACCATGAGTCCCCATGGGCATTCAGTTCAGTGACAGCACCGCTCATTATCTGATCAGCAGGTACCTCACTAGCACATGGAGAGAACAGGGAGGCCTAAGATGAGTCTGGGCCATGGAAGGTCTCCAGTGAGGGGATCGTGGAAGATGTGAAAAGCATCCTGGAGGGGAAGGTAGCCCCGCAGCTTAGCGGTCCAGTTTCCCTCACTGATCTGACTTGGTATAGCATAGAGGTGCTCACACAGCAGCCCCCAGTATCCTCCCACTTCCTTAAAGGCTTAAACACACCACGGCGTGTATCAGTTTCTAAAGAGCACAATAACATGTTACTGAACAACTAAAATGGCAGAGAAGTGGCCTTGTTTCCTGGAAGTGTTTCAGGGAGGGGGAGGTGGTGAGGCTCCACTGGGGAAATGCTCATGGCCAAAGAAAGATGAAGCCTGAGGACCGGCAATTGGGCTCAGCCACATGGAGACCACGTGGTGCCCTACAAGAGCAATCTGGTGGTGTGGTGCTGGAGAGGGGAGAGGGCCAGGGCCACAGAGCCTGTGCAGGGATTCAGAACAAGAGGGCTCCTCAGAACGGAAACAGGAGATGGTGTATAAGGACCTGTCCCACTCCAATGAGGGCATGAGGGGCAGAGAGGGAGGAAAGCAGCCCCACATAGGAGGATGCCTAGGGTGGGAAAGCAGGTCTTGAAAGAGCTTGGTTTCAGTCCAGGCAAGAAAGGGAAGAATGTTCCAGGGAGATGCTGAGGCCCTGGGGCCTCGAGAGGGCTTGACAAAAATGTTTCAGCAGATGGGGTCAGAAAAGGAGTATTCAAGGCCATGAATGGGAGGTGATCTAAGCTTCTTGCAGCCCCTGATGCAAACAGGGATGAAGGACATAATGAGATGAGTCCTGAGTCTGATGCAGAGAGCGGTGAGGAGGCCGTGAGTTTGGAAAGGGAGGGAAGGGCCTGGCTGGGAGAAGGCAGAGTTCTGGGACCTCTACAGTCCTTCCAGGGAAGATCAGAGCACAGAGAGGCCCAGGGCTCCCTCTTAACATTTGCCCAAACCTGTGTACCCCTGGTCAGGGGTGCTCTGTAGACTGCTGTAGAGTGAGGGAGCAGTTTCTCCTGGGTATAGGACCCCAGGCACCTGCAGGATGCAGGGTTCCAGACTCTCTCAGATGCCTGCTGGTGCATCTTCTCTGAGGGGCTGTAAACTGGCTTGTTGGGCACCCACAATGTACAAGGCACTTATTTTCAGTATGATGCACCTGGCACTGCCAAAATCATACCCATTTAGGATAGACACAATTACTATCCCCATTTTAGAGCTAGGAAAACTGAGGCACTGAGCAGTTAATGAACTTGCCCCAGGCTCCGTAGATAAACAGTCAGTGTAGAGCTGGGGTCTCAACACAGCAGGCTCCCTCCATAGTGTGGGCTTATAGCCACTGGCTGTCCCACTACCCTTGTCCAGCCTCAGCTCTCTGGGATGGCAGTTTGTGCCTTTGGGCTACAGTTGAATGACCAGTTGCCTCTTCCAGGCTGGCTCCCATACCTCTCCTGGCAGCAGCTTCTTAAATCCCAGAAACTGATAACGGTGTGGTAAATGGGCCTTGGAGAATGGAGGCAAGGTTGTGGTGCTCAGCACTTCTAGGTCACAACATACTCTGTGTTCCTGGTCCTCCCCTTGTAACAGAGGCACCTCCATCCCTGGCTGATGAGTTCCCGCATCTCTAATTTCTCCTCAGCATGGACAACAGAGGCAGGAGCCCAGGAGATGCTGGCATGGAGGCTGCTTAGTGCGATGATGTCATGGTACACAAAGCTGGGAGCCTGCTCGAACTGAAAAGGGATTGTGTCCTCTTCACCCAGGGTGAAGCCCTCCCAGGAGCTGACCAGGGAGCTGAATTAAAGGGCAGGCCAGCACGTGCTACAGGGACATCTGAGGGAGGCTCAAGCTCTGCAGTCAGGCATTTTCCATGGCTTGGCATAGAGAAGCGATTCCTAGGCTCCCCTCCTGGACAGCACCAGGAATGTGCCTTCGAGGTGGGGCTTCAGGCCAGCCTGGGGGCATGGTTGGGTGACTTTGGAGAATGCAGCTCTTTGCTGGGAAGATCTTAAGGAGGAAACCAGAACCTCTCCCTGTCCCGAGCTCTCATCCTTGGGGGAGCCTTTTAGGACAGAGTCATCCTCAGTCATAAGAACCTGCATCGGGTTTCACCTTTTGCCTCCCTTCCTGCCACCCAGGGTAGGGAAAGGGCAGACCTGGTTGAGCAGAACCACACCCAGCCACACCCCATGGGTCAATCACTGGAGCTTCTGAAACCTGGGTGATGCCTGGTGCAGCTGCGTTCCTTCCTTCCCCCAGCTCAAGTTCCTGCCCCTAGCTTTGCTCCTGGAGGTCTCAGTCCTCTCTACATTCTTAAGAAAACTCTTGGCCCCAGCAGAGAGTGAAACTCCAAGGCCATCTCCCACCCACCCCAGCACTGGGTTTGGCCTGTTCCATCCAGGACCCGGTGCTTCTGGGCCTGGCATTTTGGCTTTGGCAAGAGAATGAGAAGAGATGTGAGCATGCTCCAGTAATAGAAAGTGCCATTCCAACTTGAAATAAAGAGACTGAGTGCATTGATTCAGGTGCGGAGATGGCTGATCAGGTCTGACTCAATGAGGGGCTCAGGGTTTCCACTCAATGATGTTGATGGTGGTCTGGGTCGCCTGCCATAAGGTCTCACCCTCGTAAGCCTTGCTGTCAGAGTCCTCCTCTAGGACGTGGAAGGTATGCACATGGGCCTGCACAACCTTGTAGCCCTCAGGGGCCTCTGGCAGCATGGTGAAGGCCTTGGTGGCCTTTAGGTACACGCTGACCGTGGGTGAGTGTAGCAGCTTCAGGAGCAGGCTGATGGCTTGTGCATCCAGGGCCACATACTTCTTGGCAGGCCACCAACACAGGGAATTTCTAACAGCCTGTGAGAGCTTCTTCTCACCCCAGCCTTCTTTTGACCCTCATGCCTGCAATCTCAGGGGAGGTGCCACCCTGTCCCACTGCTTCAGGGATTCCCTGATTCATTCATGCAGTGAGACGCTGAGGCAAGAGCTGAGTTTCCCACCTCAGCACTCTTTAGGGCCAGGTAATTCTCAACTTGGGACCAAAACCCCCTGTTGTGACCTTTAGGTCTGGAGCAGCAAACAGAGCAAAGCTTTGTCCTCAGGAGCTCCACTTGGGGATGACAGAAAGTGATGGCAAGGATGGTGGTCACAGTGGACACAGGAGGATGCGGGTAGGCTGAGGAGGCCGCAGTTTCAGAGAGAAAGCTCTCTCCTGGAAAGCCACTGTCCTGGTCCCACGGAAAGGGACCTCTGTGCAAACCTAAGAATGATGGGCTGGGATGGGGCCTGGGAACATGCATTTCCACAGACCACCCGGGGTCGGGTTCAGGGGCCACACTTGGAGAAATACTCACCCAGGCCTCTAATGAGAGTCTCAGAAGAAAGAGAAGCCAGGACTTAGGGAAGACAAGAGGGACCCCCCCCAGGAAGGGGATGTGACCACAGCCAAGGCAGGGACTCTGGGGGTCGGTGACCGGCCCATCCTCACAATGAGGGGCCCATTGTAGGAACACCCCCCAACCACTGCAAGCTCTGAGTCTTTGTGTTCCCCCAGTTTTGAGGCCAGGATGTAAACTGTGATCCTGTGTGACCTGGGGTGAGAGACAAGACACTGTGCCTCCGTTTCCTCAGCTGTGAAGGCAGACATCACCTCGCTGGAGGGTTTTCTAAATGTGAGGTTTGGAGACAATGCCTGGCACACAGGAGGCACTCAGTGACCACTGGGTGTCAGGATCATCACCAGTGCTCTTCCTGTTCTCACCTTCCTCATGGGGAGGAGGTGCCAGCCCCTCTCCTGCATCCTTCTGCAGGCAGGGGCCAGCGGGTCCAGGATGAGCTCCTGGAGCTTCTCCTCCCTCTGCAGCTTCCACAGCAGTGAGCGGATCAGACCCTTGCTGATGATGCTGTGGGCCCCTGCAAGACAGGAAAGGGCACTGAGGGTGGACCGGCCACACCCCCTCCCATGCTGGTTGGCCTCAGGGCTCAGGAAGGATTTTGAAGAGGAACTAGGTGGGTTTGAAAAGAGAACTTGCAAATTCCCCATCAATCTCCGAAGCTGCCTGGCCAGGGGCCTGAGAAGCCAGTAGGAGGCTGTGGGTGAAGCCATGTCAGGGGCTAAGTGAGAGGGCAGGCACAGAGGACCCAGGAAGGCCAAACTTTGGTCACTGGCATCTCAGGGGGCATCTGCCATAGCAGGGCACAGTGGCCTGAGAGGCAGCAGCCACCCCTGGGAGATCTGGCAGCTCACTGCTGTGGGGTCCAGGCACACCAGGAGACCCTCCACTCTTCCCTACCACTGCCCCAGAGTAGGGGAGCCAACAAAGCCCCCACTTCACATCCAAAATATTTCAAAGGGGTTGGAGACTCATGCCTGGTCAGACCAGCCCTTGAGAAGAGCTTGGGTTCAACTCTGAGGTGGAAGACCTAGAGTGTAGGCCAGTGTCTCACACACCAAAAAGAGCTGTGCCCCAACTAAAGGTGATGGGAAGCCATAGGCTCTGGCCAAGGGGTCTTGAAGGGACTTCGGGCTCTGTGGGAAAGGGGCTTCACATGGCACAGCTGGGGTGCAGGTACTGGGAGAAGTTACCATGAGGCAAGTCTCCCCCATAAACAGGCCCACCTGGCTCCTCCCAGCTGGAGCTGAAAGCCTGGGAGGGAAGTGGTTGGTCCAGCCTGGAGAGCCTGTGAGGCAGGTAAGGGTGGAGAGATTTTATGGAATGTGGAGGAGACAAATCAGAGGGGTGAGGAGGGACATCATCCCTAGAGGGACCTGGGTAGACACTAGCTTTCACTGAAGGGCTACTATTTTGTCCATGATGAACTTGTTTGAGTTAAATTTTCTTTTTTTTTTCTGAGGTGGGGTCTCACTCTGTCACCCAGGCTGGAGTGCAGTGGCCTGAACTCAGCTCACTGTAACATCTGCCTCCCAGATTCAAGCAATTCTCCTACCTCAGCCTCCCAAGTAGCTGGGATTACAGGTGCACACCACAATGCCAGGCTATTTTTTTAATTTGTAAAGATGGCATTTTGCCAAGTTAGCCAGGCTGATCTTGAGCTCCTGACCTCAAGTGATCTACCCATCCCGGCCTCCCAAAGTGCTGGGATTACAGGCATGAGCCCATAAATAGCCCATGACCAGCCTGATTTTTATTTAAAATATCCTATTAAAATATTATTTACCTTGATTCCTGAGATTTCTGGCCCCTCTTAAATTTTGCACCAAGGCCAGAATCTCACTGGCCTCCCCCCAATCCTCTGGTTAGGGCAGGAATGGAAGCAGGGACAGGATGTCCACAGAGGATGGCGGCCACTGCCCCACAGGGCACCCAGACTCCTTCTTTCTCTCCTCCTCTCCCTCTCCTCCTCCCACTGCGTATGTGCCACCTCCATGCCCTTTTCCCCACTGGGCAGGGGCCACCTCCCTGAGCACCAGGTGGTGGGCTCCAGATGATGTGGGGGCCTTCCCTGGGGTCCCTGGGTCACTAGACCTCAGCCAGGGTCACCTCCTAGGACTGACCCCTGGGAAACCCAAGCCCATCCAGAGTGCAGATGTCTTTGAGGGAAAGGCCCTGGGGAGGGCCTGTGGGGGGACATGGTGCAGCCCTTCTTCCTGTGTAACCCCAGTCCTTGCCCTCTGTGTGTGGTCCCCAGACAAAGCACTGAGGATCTGGGTTCATTTGCAGCCTTCTGGATCACAATGGCCTGTTCATCACTGGTGAAATTTATACCCCACATGATAATCATTTCAGGGACAGCACCTCCATCTCAGTGGTCTCATAGGCAGGTCCTGCTGTGATCCCCTTTATACAAATGGGGATAGAGGTCAGAGAGGTGAGGCCACCTGCCCAAGTCACTCAGCTCATATCACAGAGTTGGCAGAGTTGATGAGTATCTTGGACAGTTGCACCACATGCCATGGATTGGGACAACTAGATCAAGATGTAATTTCACAGAAATAAAGGAAGGCCTTGTACTTTATTCCAAATATCAACTCTGAAAGGAACTGGATAATAAAGATAGTGTCAGCTCAACAGCACTAGTGATTGAGAAAGTCACAGGGCTTTAGTTAGTCCATCTCCAGCTCTTCCCTGTCCCTATCCTCTGAGCTGATGGAGCTGACATGTGTACCTCTGTGGCTTCAGTTTCCCCTTCTGCAAAGTGAGGGTTCCTGAATGGTGAGGACTTTGCAGCCTGATGCCCACCCCTGCAGTGGCCATGGTGAGGGCTTCCACGAGGAAAGCTGACCCTGTGCAACTCCAGCAGTTCCCCCATCGGGGGAGGGTTAAGACCAGTGGATGCCAGGCTGGGACCAGGGTCTGAGAGTCCTGCAGGTACTTCCAGGCAAGGAGTCCCCATCAGGGTCAGGCTTTGAGCCAGGGCCGAGGTCCTGGAGGAACCAGATTTACCCCAACTCAAGTCCACAAAAGGAGGGGGTCGTGTGAGGTGACAGCCACATACAGTGTGATGCTTGCAGGACAGACTTGGACAGGGAAAGTCTGAGTGGTCTCCACAGAGGATGAGCGACAAGTGCAGAGGACACCTGGCAGGGGACTACCTGGCATAGAGTCTTGAGAGGCTCCAGGTGGCCCACAGGGCTGGAGCAAATGAGTCCTGGGGTCAAGGTGGTCTGAGAGCAGGCTAGAGAGGTACCAGGCCCAGACCCAGAGAACTCATCCCTGGGGGACAGACTCATCTGGGTAGTCCTAGAGGCTGTTTGCAGGGAATCGAGGAGACCAGACTTGGATGGATGGGCAGGGGGGTGAATCCACAACTACGGACACTCTAGGGAGGGTGTTCTGGTGACCCAGACAGTTTGACTGATATGAGGACAGACTCAGGAGAAGGTGGAACAGGAGAGGGAGGAGCAAGGACAACCTGGGCTTTTTTGATGAACAGTGAAGAGAACACTGTGAGCATGTCAGCACATCCTGTATTTTAAACAAAATGCCCAAGGGAAGTGGTGATCTGCAAAGCATCCCAAGAAGGCAGCAAGGGCTTGGCTTGGTCTCCTTCAAGGCCATCCACTCATCAACTTGTTCATAAAGGCTTACTGGACGGCCGGGCATGGTGGCTCAAGCCTGTAATCCCAGCACTTTGGGAGGCCGAGATGGGCGGATCACGAGGTCAGGAGATCGAGACCATCCTGGCTAACACGGTGAAACCCCGTCTCTACTAAAAATACAAAAAAAAAAAACTAGCCGGGCGAGGTGGCGGGCGCCTGTAGTCCCAGCTACTCTGGAGGCTGAGACAGGAGAATGGCGTAAACCCGGGAGGCGGAGGTTGCAGTGAGCTGAGATCCGGCCACTGCACTCCAGCCTGGGTGGCAGAGCAAGACTCCGTCTCAAAAAAAAAAAAAAAAAAAAAAAAGGCTTACTGGGGGCCAGGCTGGGGGACACAGGGAGGGTGGGCCAAACGGAGGGGGACTGTCCATAAGGACAGATTATGGCCTATTTTTGGAGCAATAAATGGGGAGGGGATCCCTCCTCTACAGTGGGGGTATGTCAATACTGGTCTCACTTCTCAAGCAGCACTAGCTGGTGATGGGTGCCCCTCAAAGGCAGCAGTGCCTGTGGAGAGGAGACCAAGGGCTGTGGAGGGGAGCTCCCAGGGAACACAAAGGGAGAGGCTGACAGACCACAGGGTCCCTGTGGCCCGATTTTATCCTCCGATCCAGGAGGAGTCTTTGGAGGGATTTGGGTAGGAGACTGATCATCACATTTATGTGCTTCTGGTGAGAGGCTGGTGTAGACCAGATTAGAGGAGGGAGGCCCAGGGTGGACAGTGAGGGTAGCCAGGTCCAGGGGAGGTGGGGATCCTGGAGGAGGCACAGGTTTAAGCCACCCAGGGGCCCAGATTGCTGTGAAATGGGCAGGGGTGAAGCTGAATTGGGAGCATCAGAGGCTGATGGGGAGTAGTAGGCATTCTCGGGCCTGCCCGAGGGAGTCTGGATTTCAGAAACATGTATGAAAAATCATAAAAATGTACATTCCTTTTAATCAAGTAATTCCACTTCTAGAAATCTGTCTTGGGGAGATAAAACTTCAGTTAAAAATTCTTAATGTGTGGAGACTGAGGTAGGAGAATCGCTTGAACCTGGCAGGTGGAGGTTGCAGTGAGCCAAGATTGTGCCACTGCACTCCAGCCTGGACAACAGAGCGAGACTGTCTCCAAAAAAAAAAAAGAGGAACTGTGTTCATGGAGGAAAAATTGGAAATAGCCTAAATGTCAAACAGCAGTGGGAGGTAAAATAAACTATGTTGCATCCCTGGTAGGGAATATTAAACATTTAATATAAATATGTTTTTGACAACTGTAATGATATCATTAAAACATTTAGGCCGGGTGCGGTGGCTCAAGCCTGTAATCCCAGCACTTTGGGAGGCCGAGACAGGCGGATCACGAGGTCAGGAGATCGACACCATCCTGGCTAACATGGTGAAACCCCGTCTCTACTAAAAAAAAATACAAAAAACTAGCCGGGGGAGGTGGCGGACGCCTGTAATAACCCAGCTACTCGGGAGGCTGAGGCAGGAGAATGGCATAAACCTGGGAGGTGGAGCTTGCAGTGAGTGAGATCTGGCCACTGCACTCCAGCCTGGGCTACAGAGTGAGACTCTGTCTCAAAAAAAAAAAACAAAAAACAAAAAACAAAAAACTTTAAAACATTTAAACATTTGAAACATTTCTATCTTAACTTATAGTAATGTTTACTCTTTTTGGTGTAGCTAATAAAACTTAGTATAATTTTTAAAAAAATCATTGACTCATGTAGCTATCACAATTTAAATACAGAATATTTACACCACCACTCCCAAATTTCTCTAAGCACCCCTTTTTCAAATACAGTCTCATTCTCTCACTCAGCCTGGTGTACAGAGGTGCAATCTTGGCTCACTGCAACCTCCACCTCCTGGGTTCAGGCGATTATCTTGCCTCAGCCTCTCGAGTAGCTGGAATTACAAGTGTGTGTCACCACACCCAGGTAACTTTTATATTTTTAGTAGAGACAGGGTATCACCATATTGGCCAGGCTGGTCTCAAATTCCTGGCCCCAAGTGACCAAGTGGTAATTTTTTTTTTTTTTTTGAGACTGTTTATCACTCTGTCACCCAGGCTGGAGTGCAGCGCTGTGATCTTGGCTCATTGCAGCCTTGCCCTCCCAGGCTCAAGTGATCCTCTCTCCTCAGCCTCCCAAGTAGCTGGGACTACAGGTGCGTACCACCATGCCCCACTAATTTTTTAATACTTTTTGTAGAGGTAGGATTTTGCCATGTTGTCTAGACTTCTCTTGAACTCCTGGGCTCAAGTGATCTGCCTGCCTCCGCCTCTCAAAGTGCGTGAGTACTTTTGGGAGCCACTGTACTGGGGAAAACCTGTTTAAAAAACAAAACAAAACAATAGACTTTTATTTTGATTAAATTGCAGGTTAGTTACATGTGAACATTTGATGACACAGGCTTGTGACCACTGACCCCATTACCTAGGCAGTGAGCAAAGTGCCAATCAGGTGGTTCTTCTGCCCACACTCCGTTCTGCCTCCTTTGTTCATCTGATAGTCCCCAGTGTCTGTTTCCATCTTTATGTTCGAATGTATTCACTGTTTAGCTCCCACTCATGAGTGAGAACATGGAGTATTTGGTTTTCTGTTTTGGCCTTGGTTTGCTGAACATAATAATCCCCAGGTCTATCCATGCTGCTTAGGACAGGATTGTGTGTTCTTCTTGTGGCTGCGTAGTATTCTGTGATGTGTATGCACCACACTAAAAAAAAAAAAGAAAGAAAGTCGAATCCACTGTTGCTGGCTCCTAGAATGCTTCCACATCTTTGTTCTTGTGAATGGCATGGCCATGAATGCAGGGGAGCATGTGTCTTTTTGATAGAAGTATTTATTGTCTTTTGGGTAGATACCTAGTGTAGTGGCATTGCTGGGTCTGATGGTAGTTCTGTTTTAAGTTTTTTGAGAATCTGTAAACTGGTTTCCACAGTGTGAACTAGTTTTCACATTGACCAAGAGTGTAGCAGCATTTCCTTTCCTTTGCTGCCTCACCAGCATGTTGTTTTGACTTTGGGAAAATGCCCATTGTGACCAACGTGAGATGAATTCTCATTGTGTTTGGGAGCTGCATTGCACTGAGGTTGTGCATTTTTTCATGTTGGTTGATCACTTCAAGGTCATCTTTTTTTTTTTTTTAGACAATGTCTCACTTTGTTTCCCAGACTGGAGTGCAGTGGTGCAATCTTGGCTCATTGCAGCCTCCACCTACTGGGTTCAAGTGATACTCCTGCCTCAGCCTCCCGAGTACCTGGAATTACAGGCAAGCACCACCATGCCCAGCTAATTTTTGTATTTTTAGTGGAGACAGGGTTTCAGCATGTTGGCCAGGCTGGTCTTGAACTCCTGGACACAAGCTATGCACCTGCCTCAGCCTCTGAAAGTGCTATGATTGCAGGCATGAGCCACCATGCTCAGCCTGTTCCCTTACATTTCTTGACAAAAATTTACCCTATGGTAAATGTGTACTACCAGAGGGTAGAATGAGACATTTTAGTCCGTGTGTACATTGTGTAATGATGAAATCAGGCTATTTAGCATCTCTCTTTCCTCATAGAGTTATTATTCCTTTGAGGTGAAGACATTCAGAATCCTCTTCTCTAGCTTTCTTGAAAAGTACACTCTGATAACGTTAGACCTAGTCACTCTGCTGCTGTGGAAAAGAATTACAAGTTTCATTCCTCTCATGGGAATATGTAACTTTATACCTGTTTCCAATCTCTGACAATGCCCCACCTTTGAACCTCTACCTGTTTAGAACAGTTATGCTTACTAGTTCTATAAAGTAAAGTTTTGTAGATTCCTCCTGAGTGAGACAATGCGATGTTTGTCTTTCTCTGCATAGTTTATTTCTTTTTTCTTTTTTCCTTTTTTTTTTTTTTTTTTTGATATAGTGTCTGGCTCTGGTTGCTCAAGCTGGAGTGTAGGGTTGAGATCTCAGCTCACTCCCAATTCAGCTTCCCGAGTAGCTGGGACTTTTGAGAAATGTCTCTTCAGGATCATTGCCCAACTTCGGCTGGGTGACTTGGTTTTGCACGTTTTGCTTCTTAGTAGCATTAGTTTCTCGTGCATACCGTGTAACAACCCCTTTCAGATAAGTGATTCCTCATCATGCCCTCCCTATATGAAGAATGCCTTCTCATTGTTGATTGGTTCATTGCTCCCTTTACCATGCCGTAGTCCTTGAGTTTTCTTTTTCACATGTTGAGTTTTCCTTTTGTTAGCAGTGATTTTGGGTCAGGCCAGAAAGAAAAATCACAATTTGGATTCATTTCATTGATTTTGAGTGTACTTTCTATATATTTCCTAGCTCTATTGAAAGAGATCCTACCATATTGTTACTTGTAGTCACCCTCCGGTGGAGTACATCACCAGCATTAGTTCCTCCCGTGGAAGTGAAACTTGGTACCCATTACCAATGCCAGCCCATGCCCTCCCCTCTCCCCAGCATCTGATAACCACTATTGTACTTTCACTTTCAATTAGATAATTCTTTTTTAGTCTCTTCATGGGTCAGATGCTGCAGTGTTTTTGTTTCCCTGCCTGGCTGATTCCACTGAATATAATGTCTTCCAGGTTTATCCGTGTTGCCACAAAGGACATTATGTCATCAATCTTTGTTGTTGGGGCATATTTCGCTGTGTCTGTATACTGAAGTTCCTTCATCCCTTCATTAGTTGGTGGACAGGTAGGTTGATTGCATACCTTGGCTATTATGTATAGTGCTTCAGTCAACCTGGGAAGGCAGCTATGCCTTCCCCGCAGTGATTTCACTGTCCCTAAGTATATACCCACTGCTGGAATTACCAGATGAAATGGTAGCTTCCTTTTTGATTGTTTAGGAATCTCCAAGAGGTTTTCATAGTGCCTGTAGTAACAGTGATTTTTCCCAACAGTGTATGAGAGTATCTGTGTGTGCAACTTCCTCCAGGGAATTTGTTTGAAATAATTGGTTTCTTTGATTTGTTCAAATTAGGGTGAGTGTGTATCTGAGTGTGGTTTTCATTTACAGTTTAGAGGTGATTAGTAATGTTGAGAACCGCCCTTTTCACATGTTAGTGAACTGTGCATTGTCTTTTTAGTGATGTCTATTTAGGATTGTGTCCCAGTTTTGGTTGGGTTACTTGGTTTTGTGTGTTTTGCTCCTCAGTGGTGTGGTGGTTTCAGATACATGATTCCTTATAATATCCTTTCCTTATAATATGAAGAATGCCTTCTGAGTGTTGGTTGGTGCATTGCTTTCTTTAATGTGCAGAACTTCTTCAGGATTTTTGTGTTTTTGTTTCTTGATGATTTTAGTTGTGATTTTTTTTATTATTTTTTTTTTCCTTTGCTTTTTTTTTTGAGACGGAGTCTCGCTGTGTTGCTCAGGCTAGAGTGTGGTGTTATGATCTTGGCTCACTGCAACCTCTGCTCTCCGGGTTTGAGCGATTCTCTTGCTTGAGCCTCCCAAGTAGTTGGGAGTGCTTTGGTGTGGAATACCAAAATGTATTCCTCTCATGTAACTCTCTGTGTCCCTATTGCCAGTCCTTGATTTCCTCTCCTTCCCCTAGCCTGTGGTGAACACTGCTGTATTTTCACCTTCAGTGAGTTACATTTTTCAGCTCCCACATGAGTAAGAACATGCACGCTTTGTCTTTGTCTGCCTTTCTGATTTGATTGAACAGAATATCTCCAGGTTCAGTCATATTGATGGAAATGGTAGGATTCCATGAACTTTGATGGTGCAAAAGTATTCCCCTGTGTCTGTATACTAGACATTCTTCATCCCTTCATCTGTGGTTGGACAGGTCAGCTGATTTCTTATCTTGGTTTTTGGGCATAGGGCTGAATTCCACCTGGGATGACAGATCATCTCTTCAATGTCCTGATCATGTGCTCTGTGTATATACCTAGGAATAGAATTGCTGGAAAAATGGTAGTTGTAGTTTTATGATTTCAAGGAACATCTAAGTGGTTTCTTTAGTGTGCATACTAGTTTACCATTTCCCACCAACTGTGGAGACAAGTTTCTCCTCTGGAAATCCACACGTTGATTGTTTTGTGTTTTAATATGTTACAATTTTTTTCTTGTGTCATGCAGTCAATGTAGAGTGAGATGAAATCTTGAGTGTGTTTTTTAAATTTTTGTGTGTGTATGATAAGTGATACTTCTAGGTTATTGTGAATTTGTTTTTAATTTGTTATATAGCCCTGGGTGGAGGACCTGAAGACATGAGGTTGATGCACAGGTCAAAGAGAAGATTCTCACTATCACTGATAGTGATAGGACCTTTCTTCACACAAAAGTGTAAGAAAACCAAACTCAGATTTCATCTCACTCCAGTTAGAATAAATGCTACCAACATTTGATGGCAGTTTTATTTCTATAGAGTATACACACAAACACCCAACCCAAGGGTGTAAGGGATACTTTCACATATGTTTGGGTGGCATCATGATCAAATCATCGTATCTGGCATCTCTGTGACCTTCATCTTATTAATTCTCTGTGGAGAGAATATTCAGAACCGTATTTTCCAGCTGATTTTGAAAAAATTTTCTAGATTCTGTTGACCCTAGTCACCTAGTCACCCTGTGTGCAATAGAACACCAGAATGGATTCCTTGTATCTGAGCATCACTCTGTACCTGTTATCAATCCCTGCCCAGGCTCCCTGCTCTCTCCAGCCTCCAGTATCCCCTATTGGAAGTTGTGCTTCTAGTAGACAATGTTTTTTGGATTCCACATGCTTGATGTCATGCAACGTGGGTCTGTCCCTAGCACACTCGTTTCATTTCACCTAATTGTCTTCCAGGTTTCTCCAAGTGGTTGCAGATGACATGATTTCCTGAA
Source organism: Trachypithecus francoisi (assembly GCF_009764315.1). NCBI lineage: Eukaryota > Metazoa > Chordata > Mammalia > Primates > Cercopithecidae > Trachypithecus > Trachypithecus francoisi. Next base: position 116,195 of record NW_022680899.1, on the reverse strand, counting down.
GTCTTAGAGCTGAAGTGTGTTTCATTGTGTATATATACTGTGGTTCCTTTATCCCTTCATGTGTGGATAGATAGGTAGGTTGATTCCACATCTCAGCTATTGTGACTAGTGCTTCAGGACACATGAAAAGGCAGATAACACAGGGATTCCATTTTCTCTAAACATGTACCCAGTGGTGGGATTGTCAGCTGGAGAGGCAGTTGTACTTGTTTTTTTTTAAAGATGGAGTCTTGCTCTTGTCTCCCAGGCTGGAGTGCAGTGGGGCAATTTCGGCTCAATGCAAACTTCGCCTCCTACATTCAAGCGATTCTCCCGTCTCAGCCTCCCAAGTGGCTGGGAATACAGTCACGTTGTAATGCCTAGCTAATTTTTATATTTTTAGTAGAGATGGGATTTCACCATGTTGGTGAGGCTGGTCTTGAACTCCTGACCTCAGGTGATCCACCTGTCTCGGCCTCCCAAAGTGCTGAGATTACAGGTGTGAGCCACTGCACCTGGCCTACCTTTTCCTTTTTTAAGGAACTTCCAAAATTTTTTTGTAGTTTATATAGTAATTTCTGTTCCAAAAGAGTGTAGAGGATTTTTTTTTTTCCTGCAAGTCAGCACTGAGCATTGCCTTCAACAATTTTAATTTTTTTGTTTTGTAATACCCATTCTAGGTGGAATTAGATGGTAACTGAGTATGGTTTTGATTCACATTTTTGTGAGGATCAGTGATATTGAGAAACTGTCACCTGTGAGTCAATTTCCTGCCTTCTTTTCACTCAAGTCTATTTAGATCCTCTTACCTTGGATATTTTTTGTTGTTTTTCACTTAGTCATATCAGTTTATTGTACATGTTAGATAACAACCTCTTTCAGGGATAGGATTTTTTATAGTTTCTCCCAGTCTTTAGGATGCTTTTTTGTTTGTTTGTTTCATTGTTTTCTTTTCCCTGTAGAAGTTGTAAAGTGTCCCTAGTCTTATATGGTTATAGTTCTGTATGTGAGCAGTGATCTTTGTGTTCAATACCCAACTTCCACTAAACACAAAAACATGTGTGCATGTGCATGCACGTGCACGCACACATGCACACACACACAGAACCAAGCCTTGCATTGTCTGTGGGTGTAGTTTCCCTACTTTTTTTTTTCAGTGTTATGATGCTTTTTTACCTTTCACAGCCTGTTTGCATAGATACTGGGTTTCCTAAAATACACACCCACTCTACGTTTTCTTATAGGACCTTTACAATTTCAAGATTGAGTTTAGGTCTTTAATTCATTTTGTATTGATTTTGTGTATCGTGCATTGTAAGAGTCCTATTTCAGTGTTTTTCCTGTGGAGATTCAGTTTTCTCAAAATCAATAATTGAACCAGACTCTCCCTTTCCCATTGTGTCTTTTTGGGGTTTCGAAAAATGTGTTCCCCAAATATCATGTTGAATAGAGTATTTGGCTGCCTCTTTCTGTCACTTAGGTCCTTGTTCTGTGTTTGTGACAGCCATGGATTGTTTGGATAAGTAGATTGTTTTTTCATTTATTTATTCTCTTTGGTTCTAACCTTGGATTTTTTTTTAATACATTCTACTCTTATTATTATACTTTAAAGGGTACATATGCAAGTTAGTTACATCTGTTGATTGCATGACGCTGAGACTTGGGGTCCCATTAACCCCATAACCCAGGCAGCGAGCAGAGGACCCACAGGGTGGGTCTTCAGCACACGCTCCCTCTCCCCTGTTTTTTTATTGGTCTGGTGGTCATTCTAGGTGTCTGTTGTTCTCTTCTTTATGTTTGAGTCCATTCAAAGTTTAGCTCCCACTTATAAGTGAGAACATGTGGCTCTTGGTTTTCTATTTGGGCCTTAGTTCACTTATGACAGTGGCCTACAGTTTCCATCTTCTGGGCTCAGGTAATCCTCCCACATCAGCCTCTGGATTAGATAGGACTACAGGTGCCCACCACCACATCCAGCAAATTTTTGTATTATTGTAGAGATGGGATTTCATCATTTTGCCCAGGCTGGTCTTGAATTCTGGACTGAAGCGATCCACTTGCCTCGGCCTCCCAAAGTGCTAGAATTATAGGAGTGAGCCACTGTGCCTGCCTCTCATCCACTGTTGATGGCTAGGTTGAATCCATGTCTTTGACATTGTGAATAACACTGCAATGAAAATAGGAGTGTCTATGTCTTTTGGGTAGAAGGGTTGATTTTCCTTTGGGTGGATGCACAGGAGTGGGCTTACTGGGTGAGATAGTAGTTCTGTTTTCAGCTCTTTGAGAAATCCCTGATCTGCTTTCAATGGTGTCTGTACTAGTTTACATACTTCCCAAGGCATACCAGTGTTTCCTTTCCTCAGCTGCCTCGCCAGCATGTGTTCTTTGTCTGTGTGGTCCTCACCATTGTGACTTGCGTGGGATGGCATCTCATCATGCTTTTGATTGACAGCTCTCTGTTAATGAGTGAGCTTGAGCATGTTTTCCTATTTGTTAGTTGCTTGTACATCGACTTTGAGAAGTGTGTGTTCCCATCCCTGGCCCATATATTAATGGGATATTCTTTTTCTGTTTATTCCCCTGGTTGACTTGTTGAAGGGCCTTGTAGATTCTGCATATTAGACCTTGATCAGATGCACACTTTGGGACCGTGTTCTCCCATTCTGTATGCTGTCTGTTCACTCTGTTGTAGTTTCTCTTGCTGTGCAGCAGCTCTTTCAGGTATTAGGTCTGACTTATTAATTTTTGTTTTTGTTGCCATTACTCTTCAGGACTTAGCCATCTAAATGTTTTGCCAAAGCCTATGTGGAGAAGGGTATTTCACAAGTTTTCTGGTAATATTTTAATAGATTGAGGTTTTACATTTAAATCTTTCATTCATCTTGAGTTCCTCTTTGTGTGTGGTGGGAGGTAGGGGCCTAGTGTTATTCTGCACATGGCTAGCCACTTATTTCAGCACCAGTGATTGAACAGGGTGTCCTTTTCCCTTTGCTTACTTTTGTGGATTCTGTCTTAGATCCTGTGTTAGATCTGTGTTAAATTGTGTTCATTTTATAGTTTAACTTCTTGGTCCTCTCTTGTGTTCCACTGCTCTGTGTGGAAGCAGGTCGCTGGCTTTTCCATGAAATTTAAAATCCGACATAGTCTGGATGTCTCAGGACTGCTGAGGATGAAACTCAGGGCACTTCATGGTCTCACATGAATATTAGCAGCCCCTATTTCTATTTCTTTCAACAAATGTGTTGCATAGTGAAGGATCAATACAACGAGAGGGTAGAGTGTGGCATTATGGCCCATGCATACCTTGTGGAATGATGAAATCAGGGTACTTAGTGATTCTGTTACCTTTTCCCATTGTTTATTCCTTTATGCTGAGAACCTTCAGTATTCTCCTGTCAAGATGCCTTGAAACTGATGTGCCGATACTGTGAACCCTGGTCACCCTGCAGTGCAGTAGAACAACAGAATTTTCTTCCTCTCATTTGTATGTAACTTTGTACCCATTTACAATCCCTGCCCATTACCCCTGTTTTCCCCCAGTCTCTGCAAACCAATATTGTGCTCGCCAGGTCTCTGAGATAGAGTTTCTCAGATTCTGCATGTGTGAGATGACTCAGGTTTGTTTCTCTCCCCATTGCTCATTTGATTTACCATCATGTCCTCTAGGTGCAACTGTGTGGTTACCCATGATATGATTTCATTGTGGTTTTCTGTCTGAAGAGTATCCGGTGTGAACATGTGGAGCAGCTTCTTTCTCCTTTCGTCTGTGGATAAGCAGGTAGGTTGATGCTTACACTGGCTCTTGGGAACAGTGCGGAAATCCACATGGGTGGGTAGGTCTATCTTTGGTGTCCTGATTTCAATGGCTTTGAGTGAATTTCTAGTAGTAGAATTGCCAGTTGAAATGGTAGTTGGAGTCTTTTAAGGCTTGGAGGAATCTCCAAGTGGTTTCTGTAGCATGTGCACTAGTTTACCTTCTCATGAACTGTGGAGAAGAGTGTCTCTCTATCTCTCTCTGGAAACACACACCAGCATTTGCCTTTCTTTCAATGATTTTGTCTTTTTTTTTTAACACTCATTCCAATTAGAATGAGATGGTATCTAAGTGTGGTTTTGATTTACACTTTGCTGTGGTTAGAGATGTTTGCCAAGTTATCGTGAGCTTGTTTCAATTTGATGTGTAAGACTGAGCAAAGGACCTGAAGACCTGAGATGGATGCACAGGTAAAAGATTCTGAATCAACATTACTCATCCTCATGAGAAGTCAATCAAAATCACCCTCAGATATCATCTCACTCTGGTGAGAATGAATGTTACCAAAATGGGACAGCAGTTTCATTATCGTAGAGTATGTGTGTATAACCAGCGGGTGCAAGGGACCATTTGATCTGTGTAAACGTAGCATATAATGAAATCACAGTGTCTGGCACCTCTGTGAGCTCCAGATTTATGATTTCTCTGTGGAGAGAATATTCACAACTGACCTTTGTAGCTGTTTTGAACATTTTGGTTTTCTGTTCTTGCCTTTTGTTCATAATGGCCTGTGGCTCTGTCCAGGTTTCTGGTAAGGGCATGGATTTGTTTTTTATGGCTGTGTAGTGTTCTGTGGTGTGTATGTACCACATTTCCTTTCTCTGATCCACTGCTGATGGGCACCAAAGCTGATTCATGTCTTTACCATTGTGAGTGGTACTGCCATGAACTTACGAGTGCATGCATGTTTTGGATGGAAGGATTTTCCTTTGGGTAGATCCTTAGGAGTGGGGTTGCAGCGTTGGGTGGTAGTCCTCTTTTAGGTTCTTTGAGAAATGTCCACACTGCTCTCCAGGGGGTCTGAACTAGTTTGCATTTCCCCCAACAGTGGAGCCGCTTTTCTTTGCTCATCTGCCCCACCAGCCTCTGTTGTTGTGGACTGTGTGTCATAATTGCCATTCTGACCAGTGTGAGATGGTATCTCAGTATGTTTCTGATTTGCATTTCTCTGATGATCCGTGAGATCGAACATGTTTTCATGCTCATTGGTTACTGGTACACCTTCTTTTAAGTGTGTGTTCATGTCCCTTGCCCATTTATAAGGTGAGTTTTTCTTCTGACTTTATTTGTTTAAGGTCTTTATGGTAAACCCTGGATATTAGACATTTTTCAGATGCATAGTTGGGGAGTATGTTCCCTCATTCTATAGGCTGTGTGCTGACTCTGTGGTCATTTCTTGTTCTGTGCAGCAGCTCTTTTGTGTATTAAGTCCCACTTATCAGTAATTGTTTTTGTTGCCATTGTTTTTGGGGACTTGACATATAAATACTTTGCCAAAGCCTCTGTCAAGAAGGGTATTTGCTAGATTCTTGTGCAGGATTTTTTAATTTCAGGTCTTGCATTTTGTGTATTTATGTATTTATTTAGAGACTGAGTCTTGCTCTGTTGTACAGGCTGGAATTCAATGGAACGATCTTGGCTCACTGCCCCCTCCACCTTCCGGGTTCAAGTGATTCTCTTGCCTCTGTCTCCTGAGTAGCTGGGAGTACAGGCATGCATCACCATACCCAGCTAACTTTTGTTTTTCATGTTTTTTTTTTTTTTTTGAGACGGAGTCTGGCTCTGTCGCTCAGGCTGGAGTGCAGTGGCTGGATCACAGCTCACTGCAAGCTCTGCCTCCCAGGTTTACGCCATTCTCCTGCCTCAGGCTCTGGAGTAGCTGGGACTACAGGCGCCCGCCACCTCGCCCGGCTAGTGTTTTGTATTTTTTAGTAGAGACGGGGTTTCACTGTGTTAGCCAGGATGGTCTCAATCTCCTGACCTCGTGATCTGCCCGTCTCGGCCTCCCAAAGTGCTGGGATTACAGCTTGAGCCACCGCACCCGGTCTAACTTTTGTTTTTTTTATTAGAGGCAGGGTTTCACCATGTCGGCCAGGCTGGTCTTGAACTCCTGACTTCGAGCCATCTACCTGCTTTGGCTCAAAAAGTGCATGGATTCCAGGCATGAGCCACCATTCCCAGCCCTGGATTTCGCATTTCAAACTTTGATTCATTTTGAGTTGTTTTCTGTACATGGTGAGACACAGAGGCCCAGTGTTATTTCTTCTACATCTAGAGAGCCACTTATCCCAGCACCACTTACTGATAGGGAGTCCTTTCTCCATCACTTATTTTTGTTGATTTTTTTCAAGTGTCAGATGGTTTCAGATGTGCAGGTTTATATCTGGGTCTTCTAATGTGTTCCACTGTTCTGTGGAACAGGGTTCCCAGCTTTTCAGTGAAAATGCCAAGCCATTACATTGTCTATGGGTGTTTCCTTGTTTTAAAGTTTTTAAAATACCTTTAGCAGCCTATGTGCATGAATTTCTTTTGTAAAAGACATGCACACTGTATGTTTTCTTATAGGAGTTTTATGGTTTCAGAATTGAGTTTTAGGTCTTTAATGTATTTTGCGTTGATTTTTGTGTTGCATGACATAAGGGTCCTATTTCAGTGTTTTGTATGTGAATATTCACTTTGCTCAAAATCATCTGTTGAACAGGCTCTCTTTTGCCCATTGTGTGTTTTTGGTGTTCTTTTGAAAAACCTGTTGAATATATGTAAATTGGGGTTGAGTATTTGGTTTTCTCATTCTATCCACTTTCTTAGTTTATGCCAAATAAAGATTGGATAATTATAGAAGTTTGTGTTTTTCATTCATGCTTTTAACTTCTAAGTTTGTATTTCTAACATAATATCCACCTTTATTACAGACTAAAGTGTACAAATGCAGATTAGTTACTGCCTTTGGTATATTGCATGACACTGAGACTTGAGGTCCAAGCAACCTTATCATGCAGGCAGTGGGTGGACTCACCAGATAGGTCTGTAGCCCATACCTCGTCCCTTCTTCCTTGTTCATCTGATAGTCACCAGTGTCTGTTGTTTTCACTTTTATGGTAGGGTGTATTCAGTGTTAGCTCCACCTTAGAAGTGAGAACATGTGGCATTTGGTGTTCTGTCTTTTCCTTATTTCTCTTTAGATAATGGCCTCCAGCTCCTTTCATGTTGCTGCCAAGGACATGATTTCCTTGTTTTTTGTTTTTTGTTTTTTGTTTTCTTGGCTGCCTAGTGTTTTCTGATATATATGTACCACATTTTCCTTTTCTCATCCACTGTTGATGGGCACCTAGGTTGATTTCATGTGTTTTCCATTTTAAATGGTGCTGCCATGACCGTTTGTGTGCATGCGTGTTTTGAACAGAAGGATTTATTTTCCTCTGTGTATACCCCAGTGGTGGGATTGCTGGGTCAGATGGTAGTTCTGGCTTCAGTTCTTTGAGTAATCTCTGAAGTGCTTTCCATGGCATCTGAACTACTTTGCATTTTCTCCAAAAGTGGACCAGTGTCCCCTTTCTCTGTTGCCTTACCAGTGTCCTTTTTTCTTTTTTTGGTTTAACTCTGTAATCATCATTCTGACCAGCATGAGATGATATCTCATTGTGCTTTTGATTTATATTTCTCTGACAATGAGATTCAGCATATTTTCACATTTGTTGGTTGCTTCTACATCATCTTTCGAGAAGCATGTGTTTATATCCATTGCCTATTTATTAATTGAGTATTTGAGGGGTTTTGCTAATTGATTTGTGTAAGGTCTTTAAGGTAGATTCTGGATATTAGACCTTGGTCAGGTACATAGTTTGGGAACATATTTTCTCATCCTGTATGTGGTCTGTCTATTCTGTGGGTAATTTCTTCTGTTCTGTGGTGGCTCTTTAGTGTATTATATCCCACATGTCGATTATTGCCGTTGTTGCAGTGTCATGTGGGGTCTCAGGCATATAAATGCTTTGTCGAAGCTGATGTCGAGAAGGGTATTTCCTAGGGTCTCTTGTAGGATTTTTGTACTTTGAGGTCTTCCATTTATATCTTTCATTCATCTGAGTGAACTTTGGTACATGGTGAGAAGTAGAGGCCTAATGTTACTTACTCTTCTGCCTATGGCTCACCATTTATCCCAAGACTATTGAAAAGGGAGTTCTTTCCCCATTACTCATCATTGTGTATTTCATCCAGCATCAGGTGGTATGAGGTGTGTGGGTTTACTTCAGGTTCTCTGTTCTCTTCCACTCACCTATGTGGAAGCACGTCCCTAGAGTTTGAGTGAAATTTCACATCAGGGAGTGTGATGCATGCAATGTAGTTTGGATTTCTCAGAATTGCTTTGGAAGTACAAGTCATTTCCTGGTCTCACATGAACTTCAACATTGTTTATTTCTATGTCTTTAAAACCAATTTGCTCTCTAGTAAAAGTATACAATTAAAGAGTATAGTGGGACATTTTGATCCATGCATACGTACCTTGTGTAATGATGAAAGCAAGGCATTGAATGTCTCTGCTACCTTGTGTATTTATTACTTATTAGTTCTCTGTGGTTGTAATATTCAGAATCCTTCTTTTCAGCCATTTTGGAAAATATGGTAGGATATTGTTAAGTCTAGACACTTGTTGTGGAGTAGAACAGTTGAATTTATTCCTGTCATCTAAGTTTAACATTGTATCCATTTCTGAGTTCCTGCCCTGGCTCCCCCACCCCCAGGCACTCTTCACCACTGTGGAACATTCTACTTCTAGGAGATAAAGTCATTTAGAGAGAAAGTTGATCTCATTCTCAGATGCCTGCAATCATGACGTGTTTGTCTCTCTCTTCCTGGCTCATTTCTTTGAAGGTTATGTCCTCCAGGTTTCTGTACATTGCTGCAGATGACATGGTTTCATGAATTTCTATGGCTGAGGAGGATTCCATTGTTTACTGCAGTTTCTTTATCCCTTTATCTTTGCATGAACATGTAGGTTGATTGGATACCTTTGCTATTGTTCATATTGCTTCAATTGCCATAAGAAGGCTGATATCTCTTAAACATAACAGATTTCATGTGCTTTCTGTGTACAACCAGTGGTGGTATTCCTAGGGGAATGGGTAGTTGTAAAATGTTTAAGGCACCTTCAACTGTTTCGCTCGTGTGTATAGTAATGTACCTTCCCACCAATAGTGTATAAAATCTCTTTTTCTGCATTTCTACATTGACCACTGCCTGTGAATGTCTGGGTTTTTTTGTTGTTTTTTGTAAGTTGCATCCTAATTAGAGTGAGAGGTATCTGAGTGTGGTTTGCACTTAGACATGTGTGTGAGGATTAGTGAAGTTGAGCAGCTTCTCTTTGACCTGTCAGTCAATTTTGTGATTATATTTCAGATGTGCCTGTTCAGGTTCTTTTCCCAGTTTTAGCTTGGGTATTAGATTTGTTCATTTTCCCAGTTAGAGTAGTGTTAGTTTCTCATACATGTTAGATTGCAACCTCTTTAACAGATATTGAAAGAGATCAAATGAAATTCACAGGCAGACAGCCCAGGCGGCGCCTTGAGCCTAGTTAAAAGTTGACCCCGGACCTAACCAATCATGTTATCTATAGATTCCTGACGTTGTATAGACAAGAATTGTGAAAGTCCCTGTCTTGTTCTTTTTCTGTTCTAATTACCAGTGCTTGCCATATATCTCTCAACTTCCTGAGCCCCGTATAAACACATCCCACCATATGTCTCCCCTCCATATGTCTCTCAACTTCCTGGGCACATCCCACCATATGTCTCCCCACCAATATATCTTTCAACTCAAAGACTACCATATATCTCAACTTTAGAAAGACACCACCTGGGAAGTTCCCGATAAGAACACAGCCGTTTGTGAAAGCGCAGGAACCAATAAAAAAACTGCTAAATATATAAACTTAAAATGTTAACCAATTGTAATGTTGTAACCTAGAGAATTCCCTCGTTCCCCTGCAACTTTACAAGTCCTGTTTTCCTCAAGCTATAAAAAGCAAGCGCATGCATTGTTCCGGGCCCTCTTGTATGTTGTAGAACGGAGGGACCAAGTTCGAACTTGCATTAAAGATCCTTGCCGCTTGGCTTTGACTATGGACTCTGGTGGTCTTCTTCGGGGAACAAACGGTCTGGGCATAACAATATGATTCTGCTGAACTTTCTTTCAATGTGTAGCATGCCTTCTTTTTTTCTATTATTATACTTTATGTTCTAGGTTACATGTGCACAACGTGCAGATTTGTTACATATGTATACATTTGCCATGTTGATGTTCTGTACCCATTACCTCATCATTTTCATTAGGTATATCTCCTATTCTCTCCCTTCCCCAACCCCCAAATCCACCACAGGCCCCAGTGTGCGATGTTCCCCTTCCTGTGTCCAAGTGTTCTCACTGTTCAATTCCCACCTATGAGTGAGAACATGCGGTGTTTGGTGTTCTGTTTGTGATAGTTTGCTGATAAAGATGGTTTCCAGCTTCATCCATGTCCCAACAAAGGACATGAACTCATCAGATGCCTTCTTTCATGGTTCATTGTTTCTCTTTCCTATGCAGAAGCTATAAAATGATGTATAGTCCCATGTCTTTGTATTCACATTTGTTAGCAGTGATTTTTGTGTTCCATCCAAAAAGAACTAAAAATAAGAAAGAAAAAGTATTGCCAAATCAATTGCATGGCCTAAGGGTTTCTTGCCATAGATAATTTTTGCTTTTGTTTTCTTTTTTTTTGGCAAACTGCATGCATAGATACCAGTTTTGCTGAAATACAAACTCCCAACTTTCTTATAGGAGCTTTGTGGCTCCAGGACTGGATTTAAGTGTTTATTTTGTGCTGATTTGGGGGTATTATATTTCAGACCCTGAAATGTTGATTTCTTTGACTTGTTTTTGTCTGATATAACTCAATGGGTCTTGTGTTCAAATTAAGCCATGGTACATCCTTTAGATACTGGGTTCAAACAATTCTCTCCTTCCTTGATGTTCCCTTAGGTGAGAGGTGTCAGAAAGTCTGGGAAGATCCATAGTGGGAAAACTTTATTTCCTAGAGACTCATGGCCAGTTCCTTTCGGCCCAGGACCTCTGGAGAAGGTCAGCCCTACCACTTGCATAAATACCTCCCATCTCCAGCCCTTCAGTAAATATTTAAGTGATTCATTAAATATTTACAACTTAAAACAGTAGAGTAACCCAGTGGAACTTGAATTTAACTAGAATTTAAGTTTGTGAGTAGGTGGTCAGTAGAACAAGTGTGGTAGATTGGGTGACATACTATGGTTTTTAAGGGTTTTTTGTTTGTTTGTTTTATTTTTTGTTTTCCTTAAACAGACTTAGCAATAATTAATTTGAATAAAGAAGGAAAACATTAAACGGTTGGCAGGTGTAACGCGAACGCTATTCCATCACTTGTTCAGCCATAGCCTCAATTTGACATGCTGAACTATGAATCCAAAAGACTGGTATACAGTTACTCCACTGGAGTTACTGTTCTCATTCCAACAACTATAGAACATCCTGAATAGTGTTTTAAAATTTTATTTTAATGAAACTTAAGAAAAAAAAAGTTACTTACACACTAAAGAAAATAAACATAAAATGGTCTTCCGCCTGACTTGCGAAAGTCCCATGGCCTGATCCTGGCCAGCAGGAGGAGTTGGGGTTGAGGAGCAGGGTCAAGTTCTGCAGCTGAGCTGCCAGCCACCTAGATGTGTTTCCCTGGTGTCCCCGGTGTCAGTGAAGGATGATGCAGAGCCAGTGGTCTGGTCAGCATCCAGGTGGGGTCCCAGCCACTACAGGATGTTTCCGGCCTACTGGGATTCAGGATCCAGCTGGCAGGACAGCTTGTAGCTGCAGGACAGAGAGGCAGCTGTGAGGCCACCGTGAACCACACATCACCTCCCCTCTCTGTGCCTGCTCAGCTGGAATCCTGGTTCACCAGCAGTCCCCATGCAACAGGGCTTGATGCTGGCAGTGGAGTCATGGCCATAGGCTCTCTGCAGCTCCCCACAGAAGAGCCTCCTCTAGGCCAGTTTGGGTGGCTCACACCTGTACTGTCAGTACTTTGGGAGGCTGAGGTGGGTGGATTGCTTGAGGCCAGGAGTTTGAGAGCAGCCTGGACATCATCGTGAAACCCCACCTGTACCAGAACAACAACAGGAGAACAACCGGACACGGTGGTGGATAGTAGTTCCAGCTGCTTGGGAGGCTGAGGAAGGGCTGGAGCCCAGGAGGTAGATGTTGCAGTGAGCAGAGATGGTGACACTGCAGTGCAGCCTGGGCGACAGAGCCAGACCACATTAAAAAAAAAAAAAAATGGAGAGCTTTCTCCCACCCTCTGCCCATCTGCCAGGGCCTCACCTCTCCTTGTCACTGAGCTGCTCCATTCTTGAGAAACAGGTGAGAAATTTCTCAAGAGGCCGAAGCCTGTAATTCATGGCAGCCACTTTCCTGTAGAACTTGGACCTCCTAGAGACAGAAGGCAGGATGCTGACAGGGCCTGAGTGGAAGATGCTGAGGGGACCTTTGGCAGGCAGGGAGAAGGGGCTGGTCTCTGGGGCCATTCTCTGAAGGGGCCCCATGAAGGCCCCAGCCTGTTCTCAGAGTTGGATGTGAACAGCCCCTCCTGCAGGAATTGGTCTTTGATTCCAGTGCCTTTCCCACTCTCACCACTGGGATATGTCTCCTCCTCCTGTATGTGTCAAACCCTCCCAGTAAACCTAAGATGTAGAGGATGGAACCAGGGAGTGTCCTGCCCAGGGTGGACTGTGACATCCACATCCCCACCCTCAACCAATGTGAGTGCCCCAGCTGCTCACCTTCCTCCTCTTGTTGGTGTTGCTGTGAAAGGCAGACAGAGTCCATCAGAAAGGTCCCTGGCCCACAATCAGCCCCACCCCATCCCTTCCCATGTCGCTCTACTGTCAAGGCCACCAGGGTGAGGGAATGTGCACATGACAGGATTTGGACCTGCCTCAGGCTCCGGGCTCTAGAGCAGGGGACAAGGAAGCTGCAGTCAGGCAGCTCTGCAGCTTCACCACTCAGGGATAGGGACTGGTGGCTCCATGGAGCCTCCTTAACTCAGCTGTATGAGATGGGCCTGACACCCCCACCCACAGGAGCAGCTGTGAGGCTCTCAGGAGAGGAGGTTTTCCAAGGGCTGAGATCTAAAGGCTCAGTCCAGGCCCCTCTCCTCGCAAGCCTCAGGATCCTGGTTCCCAACCAGCCTGCCCCAGGCTCACTTACATCCAGATATTCCGGGATGTCCGAATCCAACCTGTGTAACTCAGTCAGAAAATCCCCCAGGAAGGGGACCATGCCCTGTGACATGGAGGGGTGGGTAGGTGGGAGGGGTAGTGGTGATGAGTATTGACCCTCACCTGTCTGCCCAAGGCCCTGTCCCTTGAAATCCCATCAGCCCCTGTCTCCCAGAACTCCCTCCCGAGGTCTCCCAGTTGTAGCAGCCAAAGACCCTCAGCTGCCTTTCCCAATTCTCTGCCTCCTCTATTCCAGCTGACCTCCAAGTCTAGCAATCACTCCTAGTTGCCACTGTGGTGGGATTTTAACAAGTCACAAGGGCCTGTGGTCTCAGCCTTACCCTTCCCCACATCCACTCTGAGTCCTGCTTTCTCAGACCCTTGCTCTGATCTCGCCAATGGAGGATTTCCAGGCCCAGTGACCATAGGAGGACAGAGATGGGGAGGAAGGCCTCGCTGTCTTGATATGGAGGTCTCCAGCTGCTGGGATAAAGAGCCCTGTCCTCTGATCCCCTGCGGTCCCTCCATGCCACAGTCTCACTCACCTTCTTCTGCCTCTGCAGCCTCATCTGGGCTCCCTTGGGGTTCCTCTCCTGGGTGGCCAGCTTAAAACTCCCCATCTGCCAGGTGTCAGGTACAGGGACAGCGAGGCTCTCCTCCCTTCCCCCAGTTACACCCCAGCCACCCCACACTTGGATCCCCAGGGACTGGTGTGAGTCACCTGGAACAGTGCTCATACCACTGGCCAGCTCCATGCTCCCTGTATGTGTCACCCAATCATGCAGCCAGGCCTCCCTGAGACTGTTTCCTCTTCTGTAAAGAGCCATGGAAACCACAGCTACCTCACAGAGCCTCTTGAGTGCTCATCAGTTCCCTGCAGCTGTTGTCATTGTTCTCCCCCTCATCCCTCTGAGGAAGAACGATTCACGAGCACCCTCCAATTGCTTTCTTTTCTTGAATCTCATTTCCACCCTGTGAGGCCTGCACTACAGGCTCAGCATCCCTTCATTTTCCAGAAGAGGAAACAGAGACCCAGAGTGGGCAGTGACTCCCCAGGACCGCAAAAGAGAGGGAATCTCCTCCCCCTCCTGGAGGTTCTGTCTCAGCTGCCTTCACCCCACATCCCAGCACCACCACCCATCAGGGTCTTGTTCTCTGGAGTCTCTGAGTGTCTGGTTCTCCAGCCTTGCAGAGTCGTGATGGGAAAGGGGCAGGGCATTTTACGAGACCTGGTTAAGTGACACCTGCATATCTGAGCCCCACTGGGGTCTCTGCCACACAAACTGGGTTTGCGCCATGCCAAATCCATTTTTTGGCCTCACCAATGATCCCCCAGGGGAGTTCCGTTCACAGAACTCTCTCTTCTTCCACTCAGGATGTGGCCTCCTGAGGTGACATCTCTGATGGATATGGCAGGGTTTTCCAGAATCCTGGGTGGGGTGACATGTTGCCTTCTCATTTGCATGGAGATTCCTGAGATCTGGTCAGGGAGGATCCCCTACGAATGCATGAATCCCCCAGATACTTGTCATGAGCATGTGTCACTGCTAACTGGTGAGCATCCTGGCACATGACTGTTTTCGGATGTCTGCAAAGGGCAGAGCAGGGAGTCCCAGCAAGCACATACATCTGTCCTGAGGTTGCCCATTGGTACCCATGGCTGGGCAGTCTACTTGACTCTCTGGCAGATGACCTTCCTCTGTTGTCGTTCCCTCTTTCCCCGAGTGTGGGCAGAGGACCCCTGCCCATGGAGGTGCACTGCAGACAGAAGCAGCAGCAGAGGCCTGGTTTTCTGAGGAATTGCTGCCAGTTTGAGGAAGGAAGAAAGTCCCACCTACAATGACCACCACCCAGCCTGGAGGAAACTCCATGCCAACAGCATGGACCAGCATGGGAGCCAGAGTCCTGCTAATGCTGCAGCTCATCACTCCCACTCAGCAGCCCAGTAGCCCAGCAGCCATTGCCACATCCCATTTCCAGGGCCTCCTGCCCCCGTGCCCCTGCATGCCCATGGACCCCCACACCTCTCTTCCTGGTTGCCCAAAGTAGGCCTGGAGGGAATTTTTCAAGTCCACTTTCTGTAGGTAAGTCAAAACATTACCAAATAACCACTGCACACCGGGTCCAATGCCCTTCCAAACTCACTGTTTTCTGTGACCCTTAAACACTTGTCCCGCATCTCCCAGACTCCACTGTACCTTGATCAGCAGGTCCCTCTTCACTGCAGTGTCTTTTTTGCAGAGTTCTTTTAAATATTTTGCGCTTTTGCTATGGACAGAGGAAGGAAAAAACGGTAAATTTGGGAATCAGGGGGCAGATTTGTGAGTTCCAATCCCTTTTGTTTGAAAACCCAGTGAATCCCAGCTTCCTGTGTAAGAGTCTCCAGTGGGGTCCTCTGATGACAAGGGCTCCAGAGGACAGGGGTAGGACCTGTCATGCTCCTCCCCTGGCCCATCTCTACTTCACATGAGCCCCTGCGTGTTCACAGTTAGCTTCCAGCTGGACACAGTTCCACTGCTGGGTGCAAACACCTGAAAGCCTCCAGTTGGCTCTAACCTATTCCTGATGGTTGAAAATCCTTAGTCCTGAGTTGGAAATCCTTGCCCTGGAGTCCAGGGCAGCTTAATGACTACACCCAACAGCCCATCCCGGCCTCCAATGTGCCTGTTCTCCAAGAACCTTTCAGAGTCTTTGAGGGCACATGGGGAGACCTATGGGTCCCTAGGTCAACCCTGGTGCTCCCCTGGAGGCAGATCGTCACCTGGACACTCCTGCCCACGTTTTGTGTAGCCAATGTATTGGGTTACTGCTCAGAGTAGAGACGATGGCATGAACTGAGGAGAATTTGTTGAGGCTTACGCACTCCTGGAGAGGGAAGAGTGAGCTGTGAGGTCCAGAGTTGGAGTCAGACCCACTTCAGCCTCAGCCCCCTCTGCTGAGATCTCCCTTCCTGAATGAAGCAGAGGCCCAGGGAACCTCACGAGGGCACACCTGGAGCTGAGTGAATGTCACTCATCTAGGAGGATTTCAGTTCAACCCAAGGAAGATCCCAGGTCAGAAGTGAGTAGCCACCACTGGGCCATGGGGGTCAAGGTCAGGGAAGCTCTGGGAAGAAGGGCCTAGGGGATGTGCAGGGCTCAGGCTAGAGATACAGATGCCAATCCTGAAAGCCGATGGAGGAGAAGAGGTAGTTCCCCATTTTTAGAGAGGGAATTCCAAGGCCCAACCATGGCTTACCCTGGCCACCTTGATCCAGTGCTCCACCACCCTGGCCCTGTCCTGGGCCCTCATGCTGTGGTCCCCGAGGCAGGAGGTGGTGACACAGTTGGTGAGCCTGTTGAAGTACGCAATGGTGGCACAAACTGTGGGTGCCACGTGCTGACTCCTCTTTTGATGTCGTTGGCCCCAGATGGAGCCCATGCATTCATAGAGCTCCATCTTTTTGAGCAGCTCCTTTGGGGGAGGAGGAGAGTGTCATGGACACAGCACACCCCAGCACAGAGTCACCCACAGTACCAGGCAGGAAGTGAGCTCACAGTCATCCACAGTCTCTGGCAGGAACAGAGCTGGAGCTCAGAAAGCTTTAAAATATGCTCCAGACTTGTGGGAGTCCCTGCATTTGGTTTTCTGCCACTGAGGACCCTGAATGCATCGTGGCCCAGAACCCAACAAGGGTGGGAAGAGAGAGTGACATTTTCTCCCAGGCCATCCTCACTCCAGGAACTAGAAGGTGGCTCAGACCTGCCCATCCTGAGGCCTCTACTTCCTCCCATCCCAATCAGCCCTCTACTCCTTCTCTCCATACCGTTGCACTTTCCTTGTGGCAGCTCCAACCTTGGGCTCTGTTTTGGTGTCTGCCATAGAATCTAGTATGCATCATTTACCTAACAAGTGCTGAGGGTGGTGAGGCTCCTGAGAAGCTGGGTGAAGGACTCATGGCCCTGCCTGCCCCTCAGTGATCACCTGCCCTGTCCTGCTTTCTGTCCATCCCCTGTCATTCAGTCTGCACAGTCAATCTGTGCAGCTGGCATGGGTGATGTCCCATCTCTGCTGTCTACATGCAGACAGGGAAGGCTTGTGGGTGAGGAAACTCAACGAGATTCCATGGTTGGTAAGAAGTGGGGCTGAAATTGAACCCAGGGCTTTGGCGACTCCTCGGGGAGAGGGTGGTCTGAGCCAGCTGGTGCCAGAAGCACAGCCTGGAAAGCCCAGCTGCTCACCACATCCATGAGGGTCAGCTGCTCTGCCAGCAGCCTGGGAGGGAAGGTCGTGATGTCAGGCAGCTCCTCACTGGGTTGAGTCTTGACTGTCCCGGGAGAGGGATAGGGGACTCTGGGGCTGACTGTGGCTCCAGCACTGTTCCTGGAAGGGGCCCTTCCCCTGGTGCTGGTGCTGGTGCTGAATATACATATCCTGGTGCATCCAGGGCTGCACGTGACTCTGGCTCCAGAGCAGGCTGCAGGTCCAACAGCAGTGGTGGTGCTGGCTCCAAGGCCAGCATTGTTAATGTGTGTTGCCCAGGAGGTGGAGCAGGATCTGGAAAAAGAGAAAAGGTCACCACACCAGTCACTTTTTACTGGAATTTACAAGTACAGAAATGACTGGATGGAATTTAAGGGAGTTGTAGCCCCAAAACACCACCCCCGGAAGTCTTGCAAACTATAAGCCTCCTTACCTTCTGGCTTGGCCTCCTTGGGCTCCGGAAGCACCAACTGGCCTAGCGCAATTTTCTGATGGTCCTCCAAGCCCAGTCCAGGCCAGGTGAAGGTCCTGAAGGCCAGCTTTATCCAGAAAGGTGACCGTTTCAGGGTCTGGCAGCAAACTGAAGTGTTTTCAGGGGGCCAGGTGAACAAAATGGAGGTGGTGGTGCTGGTGATGGAGTGGACAGCTGAGTCAGAGGTCTGGCCTTCTCCCACACAACCCTCCAGGGCACCCTTGTGTGGATCTGGGTCCCTGGCCTCTTGCTGCCTGTGTACAGGCCAGCCCCACCCTACCACAAGCCATCAGTGCTATCCTGGAAGGAGCAGATCTGGCCATGCAGTGGAGCTGTACAGACCCTTGTGTGCCCCAGCGTCCCACTGATGTTCTCTTCCCAACGGCCCTGGAGCACAGCACTGTGCACCTGGGCACTCAAGACTGCAGCTCCAGGCAGATTAGTGAGCAGCTTGTTCATCAAAGCTCCAGCTCTGGTTCCCCTGCTGCTGGAGTTAGGAGGGTAGGGGCAGAAGTCAGGTGGAGGAGAACAGGGAGAGTTGGGAAGCCACAGTACTGGGGGCATCTCTCAGTGGCCAGCTGTGACCCCAGCCTCACTTCTCCTTTGCAGGGGACCTAAGTTTCCATTTACAGAACTCAGTATTTGCCTCTTGCAGGGGAAGTCCCCAGATGTCAGCCTTGTCATGGGAATTCTAAGACATATGAACCCCAAGACTCCTTTAGTCTCTCCCCAGCCACAGTCCACATATTTCCACCTACATTTTGTGGGTGAAGAGGCCCATCAGAATCCTAAATCCCCCTAGGTTATACTTGTTGCTGGGCTCTGTCATTCTAGTCAGAATCTGGGAGGATGCCACCATATGTAGAGGAGGCCATGAGGGTTTCCCCTCTAACATTCTGTAGATATGATTTGTTTATTGTGTCTACTGTGAGCACCTGACTCTGAGTAGAATTGGGGCCCATGGATTGTCATCTGCTTTGTTTATGAAATTAAGCCAAGCCACAAGAAGAACAATGTACAAATGAGGTGTTTTGTATGTATATGTTGAATGAAAGAACCCCAACCATTGGAGAAGCCCAGTGAGCCTCTCCAGATGTGTGAGTGGGCCTGTGGCTCCTTTTTCAGCACCAAGGAACCCCTCTTCTGTGTCAAGGAGAAAGTCCAGCCAGAAAGAATCTCAGACATCCTTTACTGATGCCATCACGGACTTGCTTTCTCTGTGCCTTTCCAAACAGCAAGAGATATGGGCCATAGTGGCAGAATGCTGAGAGCTGCTTCAGTGAGGGGGAAGAGAAAAGTAATAGACACGAATCACAGCACCCACAGCAGATTGTCCAGAGTTTTAGTCTCTAGGGACCCTTTTGATTGCTGTGTCTTAGATCATTCAGTCTCTACAAGAACCCTGTGAGGTTCATCTTCTCACTACTCCCTGTTCCAGAGGAGCCAACTGAGGCTCCAAGAGCTGCGTCTTAAAGACACAGCCAGTAGGGGACAGAGGCACCTCGGTGCCTTGGAGGGGATGGACACTCACCTTCTAACGAGTAGTTCCAAAAAGTGTGGCACGGTGATAAATTCCCAGGAGGGACCCCGGCAGGTGGCATAAGACGAGATGGGTTTAGTTAGAAAGACTGGAACCAGGGACACCAAAAGCTTCTCCCCTCTGCCGGGCTGGAAAGTTGGCATCCTGCTGGTCTCATTTTCATACTAGGGGGACAAGGAGGGACACAAGAGTCAGTGGTAACTCCATGAACCACCAGAGGATCGGGATCTGGAACACCCACCAAGAAACACCAACCCTTCAGGGACTTGTGCATGTGGAGAACCTGGGTGCCCATGGTGAAAAGTGTTCTAGGCTTTCAAAGAAAAATTGCATGTAAGGATGGAGAAGGAGAAAATGATTCATGCCTTCAAGACATCGGCACGGTGAATGTGAGCTGTGGGGCAACAGCACCCTCTGTATCAACAGCCTGCATGAAGAGCATCATCCTTGCAATCCTCAAAAATCACCCTCATGGTGGAGAAGAGGAGACGTGGGCTTTTGGATGTCAAATGCTTGCTCAGCAGCACCCGGATCAGAAGAGAGCACCTTCCACAGGGAGGACTGGATGAAATTCCCTCTAGGCCACCTGAGGCTCTACTTCTGGTATGGAGGGGAAGGGCCTGGGGAGGTGTCGTCCCCTCCTCATTTTAGTGACAGCACACAGGACAAGACGCTCTAGAAGAACCTTTTGACTTAAAGGGATATGATTGTTTTTGTTCTTTAACATGAACGTGAGTCTGGAGAAACAGTTATGACCATCCCAGCCCTAGCCAAGGGGAAAATGCCAGAAGACTGCAGGGTCGGAGGAAGCACACCCCAAGGCCCAGGATTTGCCAGACGACTCGTGGAAGAGAAAACGCAGGCAGGTATTGAAACCAGGAAAGGTTACACAAATGTAGATTTGAAACTGGAAATGACACAAGGTGATTTTCTCTGCCACACTGACAGCAGATTGGCATAAATTTAAGAGCATGTTAGTATTCAGGGGAGGATGTGTTCACAGAAGCAGCTACCTTCAGAAGCTGCTGGTGACCCTGGAGCAGCTGGAGCCCTTTTGGAAAGTCAACTGACTAGAGCTGTTGAAACTTGGTATCTGCACATCCTTTCACCCAGATATCCCTTTCCCGGGTGTGTGTCTTCCGCAGGGGATTTGTATATTTTATGGGTTGAATTATGTCCCCTCCCCCAAGTGTAACTGTTTCTATTCTCAACCCCAAAGACTCAGAATGTGACTGTGTTTGGACACAGAGTTCTAGAAGAGGTAATTCAGGTGAAGTGAGTTCATTAGGGTGGCCCCTAATTTAATATGCCTGGGATTCTTACAAGGAGAGGTGGTCAGCGCACAGAGAAGTTCAAGAGAAGACCCTGTGCTGACCGCGATAGAAATCAGCCATCTCCAAGGCAAAGAGAGAGGCCCAGAGAAACCACCCCAGACTGACAGCTTGAGGTTGGGCTTCCAGTCTCCAAAATTGTGAGGAACCAGATTTCTGTGATTAAGCCCTTCCGTCAGCGAGCATGTTATTGCAGCCCTGGGAAACTGCTCCAGCCTATTAGGAGACACATAGGATTATGCTCCCTGCAGAAAGGCTGCCTAGAAAGGAAATTTTATCATGACAGGCTTCACCAGCACTGAGAGGCTGACCCGCTGTGGAACATGGCCTCCCTTAAGGAATATTACAGTGACATACAAGGGTGCAGCTCCTGCCTGGTGGGTCTGCAGGGATGAGTTCTGTGAGATGACACTTTAAACACAGATGCTTAGAGTAGCTTCACCTTCTTTTGTTGTAATCACCACCCCCCTACAACTTGTTTGTGTAGAAGTGTTGAATTTTAAGTCCTGGAGGAGGTCTGGCAGGGCAGGGGAGCTGCCTGTTGCCAGAGATACACTTAGGGTGGGAAATTAAAATGATAACAGGATGAGTATGTTGCTACAGTGTTATCATTGTACTCAATTCTTGTAGCAACATGCTGAGATACTCCTGGCATAGCATCAAGTGAAAGCAGAAGGATTTTCTCTGATCTTCCTCTGATAGGTGAAAGAGACTTTGCCAGTAACCAAGTTGCCACTGGGGACTAACGGCAGCCAGGTTCCTTTGGGAGAGGACAGTGGCTCACTCAAGTGTGGAAGCCCTAGGACAGAGCCTAGGGAGTCCCCATATTCGTGTTTGAGTCCTGGGCCCACCCTGGTTTTTTTGAGTCCCTGTCTGTGGAGACCCTTCTGTGCCCAATCTCACCCCAGAGCAGCACTGGCCATGGTTGGTAGCAGGGGGCCCCTGCCCTTCTTTGAAGAAGATGGAATGGAATCCATCCAACAGCTCCTGCTTGATCTGCTGTGTAAAGCTCTGCAAAGAGAGTGCCCGAGAGCCGGGCAAGGAGGTGTCAGTCGCCTGCCTGGCTGACCCCATAGTGGGATACCCCCATTGGAACTCCTCCCTGGCACCCCCTTCCCCAACAGGATTTGGCACATAGGAGCATCTGCATAGACCTCCAGCCAGAGAAGGTTGAGGTCTCTGGCAGATGAAGCTTGAGGTCTTGGGATTCAGATCTGAGCAGACAAACTGTGTCCTCAACACTCACCTTCCCATCCTGAAGGCATGGTCTGGGCTGTGAACCTGACACACTGACCAGGCTCCAAACCCCGGACAACCTACCTGCTCTTGTCCAGAGAGGGTCTCTCTTCTCCTGTTTCCCTCAAACACATGGGGAGGGGCTCAGCACTGCCCTGATGGGCACAGCTGAGGCCTGACCTGGACGGGCCTGCCCTGGGCCCTTTGTTACCTGTGGGTGCCTTCTGGAAAAGAGCCAGAGGCGTCGAGGGTGAGGGTTGAACCAGTGTCTATATTCTCGGGAAACAGTCTCATTTTGGCCTCTTCTGCGATGAGGAGGTCGGCAGCATGTCGGGACACACCAGGAGAACATGTTGTTCTCTTGACTGTCGACTACCATCTGAGCTGGAAATGGGGCTGTCTCTAGAATATGGGTGCCTAGTTACCAGAATTCTAGGTTCTGTTGGGGGTCTGTCAGCAAGGAAGTGAGGTCACATCTTGTACGTTCCATCCTGTAAGTGCCTCCTTTCCATGAGACCTACTCAAAGGCCCTCTGGGCTTCTGGCCACTCACCTTCCCCCATCAACTCCTTACCTTTCACCGTTATGCCAAAGTGTGCCCCTTGAGCACCTTGGGAAGACCTGGATGTAACCAGGGTCCCAGGTTTGAGGAGACAGTGCTGGGTCAAACAACCTTTATCCTAGCAGTTGTGAGACCCTAGAGAACTCCTTTGGTGTTTTGGGGCCTCCCCAGCATGCACAATGGGGGTTATGCTTTCATCTCCTTCCTAGGAAACTCATGAGGTATGTTTGAGGTAGATCTTATAAAACTCATGGTGTGGTGTTCCCTGTAGATACTGCACACACTTACAGATGGAAGAAATACAAGAAGGGGTGAGAGGTAGCATGGAATAGAACTCCAATGGGACTGGGGTCCACAGTGTGGTCTCAGGAGAAGACACTTTTGCTCTGGGCCTCGTCTTTCATGCTGCATCAGTTGAGGTTGAGATTAAATGAAATTCAGACCTCCTCCTCTGACATTGCACCTTCCAGTGCCTTCCCATTTTATTTAGACCCAGACCCTGTGCCTCATCTCAGCCTAGGGTGGGCAGCATGCACAAAGACAGCACTGAGGGGTTAGTGACTCCCTTCTGAGTGATGGAATATGACACAGATGATGGAATAGCACTACTGGGCTAGTTCAGGATGGTACAACAAAGAGCGATAGCCTGGAGATCTGATCAAAAAAAGAATTATGTTTCTCCCAATTCTGGAGGCTAGAAGTTGGATATCAGGGTTCCAGCCTGGTCAGGCCTTAGTGTGGACTCCCGCCCCATTCAGTGATCTTTTACAGTGCTGTCCTTTCCTTGGAGGATGGCTCAAATTAAGAGCATGGGTAGACCTCCATTCAAAGCCCAGCTCCCACTTGTACCTTGGTCGTGAGGAAGTCATAGAACATCCCTGTGCCTGTTTTCTCCTCTGAGAAATGGCGTTAGTGAGAATTGCTTCCCTTCTTAATCACAGAAAATAAAGTATGCAGAGAAGTTAACTTGGTGCCATTGGGTGGAGAGTGAAAGCCCAGCAAACCAGAGACATCAGTTTGCCCACTTCAGTGATGAGGAGTGCAGAGAGCAGGTGAGGCTGGGGCAGGTAGCAGGCCAGCCTGCCAGAGCCTAGGAACAGGTGAAAGGTAAGAGTGACCTCCTCACCCTGAGTTCTCAGGGGACACAGACATGCAGGGGCTGTGGGGAGCACAATCATCAGGGCTCCTCTCATTCCCCTGGTTCCCTCCATATCTGACTTGGTCACAGGGCCCCCTCTCCCTGTATTTCCTCTCTGCTCTGCTTTCTTCCTGGCTGCCCTCCCAGGACTCATTTTTGGCCCTGATCAGGTGGAGTCTTGAGGTAACTATAGGCCTATTAGTAACTCCTCTGAAGTTCAACCCACCATTTTGTTGAGACCTCTGAGCTTCGTCAGAGCCCTCCTCCTGCTGGGACCTGAGAGAGGGCTGGAGGGAGCTGACAGTGCAATGGCAGTTTTTTCTGGGGCTGCCGCTCCAGTGCCCACTGACAGGTATCTGCTGAATTCGAGCTTTCTTTTGAGTCTCTGGGGTTCTGAGGGGTGATTTTCCCTCTGAAGACAGGTGGAGCCCCTGGTGGGTGCCTTCGCCTCAGAAATGGGTCCCCCTGAGCTGGGAACTGTGCTCTACCCTCAGTGTCCTAGGACACCTCACACCTGGCCCTGCCCATTCCAGCTTCCGAAGCCCACAGAGAGGGTGTGTAGAAATTGGTAGATATGAAAGGGCTACAAATAAGTCATAGGAAGTGTATTTACATAACTCAGTGGTTTTCAGCCATTACTATACATTTATTTCAGCAAAGGAGATATTTTAAAATGCAAATACCCTGTATCACCCTGCAGAGATTTGGATTTATTTGATGGGGCAGAAGACAGGCATCTTTGGTTTTTTGTTTGCTTGTTTGATTGTAACAGGATCTTGTGCTGTGGCCCAGGTTGTAGTGCAGTGCCATGATCATGGGCACTGCAACCTTGACCTTCCAGGCTCCGGGAATCCTCCCTTCTCAGCCTCCCAAGTGGGTGGGACTATGGGCATATACCACCATGTCATGCTAATTTTTGTGTTTTGTAGAGACAGGGTCTCACTATTCCACCCAGGCTGTTCTTGAAGTCCTAACCTCAAGCTCTACTCCTGCCTCTGCCTCCCACAATGCTGAGTTTACAGATGTGAGCTACTGTGCCTGGCCCTGTATCTTTTAAGAGCTTCCCTAGTGCTTTGAATAGGCACCCAAGCAAAGAAGGCTTTGCTTGCAGAAGGCTTGTGGAACCCTGTTGAGGCTGCGTCTTCTTCACAGCCGTCAGATTGTTCCCTGAGGTATCTGCTTAGCAGTGCACAGGCTATTTACATGGAGGGCTTTGGGGAGCTGTTGGGTTTGGGTTTGGCTGGGGCATGAGTGTTGGCTGTGGGATCTGTCACAACCTGGTCCTATGGGATACCCAGTCTAGGATCCTTCTTCCCAGATCACCATCCTGCCTGTCACCACTCCTATGGCAGGTCGACCGCTGCTTGCTGGAAGGGTGTTGGGAAGTATTGGTCTGCCAGCTGTCACGTCCTCCTGTTCTGCTGAATCCCAGCGATCCTCACTTGGAGTCTGGGTCTCAGAAGGGTGTGGCCCTGGGTTCTTGGCTGTCTGAGCTGGTGCTTTTGCAGCCTCTGGGGCTCTTGTATGTGAGGCGTGACCTGAGTTGCTTCAGGAAATTTTGCCCCTGAGGCTGCCTCCTGCTTAAGAGCAGAGGCTTTGTGTGGAGATCTGGCTGGCCTCCCTCGTGCCCAGCCTGTCCTGTTCTGTTATGTTTGGGATTGAGGCCGTGTGGAGGGGTCTCTTCCTATAGAGGAGGCAAGGCCAGTCCTGTGGGTCAGAGTGAAGCATGGCGATCCCAGCTGGCTGTGCCCGGCCTTTGACTGGAGGAGTCTGAGAATGACCAGGCCTGGGGAGCTGATCTTCCTGGGAAACAGCTTGTCTCCTCCCCTATTGTGGAGTTTGTGGATGTGACCCAGAGTGCTCTGGGCTGCTGTAGCATATGCTGGGTGTAGCCGTGTGGTTCAGGGTGAGAGGTGCAGGGGATCGTCTGCTCTGAGCCAGTTAATGCCTGGACAGGACTGGGGCAGCCCTGAAAGAAGCCAGGTCTGATTGGAGAATAAGCATGGGTAGGGAGGGGACAGGGTCACCAGGGCTGTGTGTCATGTGTTCTTGCTGCTTGGTCTGCCCTGGGAGTGAGAACAGAGGTGGAGGCTGCTGTGGACCCACTTTGGCTTCCCGAAAGCAGGTGTTCATGTAGAGAGCCAGGTGGATGGGGGACAAAGCTGGTCTCTGAGGTGTTGAGTGGTTCTTTGTATGTCTTTGTCCTTTTTCTCTCTGCTGTCCCCAACGGCTCTGCTGTACCAGCCCATTGACCAAATATGTCACTCAGAGCATCCTGGTCCTACACAGGAGTGTTAAAGCCCCTAAAGGGGCAGAGAGGGCTTAGGAGTTTCTCAGAAGCCTGAGCCCAGTGTGAGAGGGCACCAGAGTCACTGAGAACAGACCATTTGAAAAGTCAGGCAGAGGGATCCTGGGCCCTGAGTATGTCTGCCTGGCCTGTGGTAACCAGGCCAACAGGACCAGGGCCTCAATAGAGCTTAGCTACTGAGCTTGGCAGTTGTCCAGTTGCTCTCGGTGGAGGTCGCAGAACGTCCTGCTTCCCCAACCCCTGTCTTTTGGTCTCCAGGATCCTTGGAGCAGCTGCAAGGTAGGTAGAGGGGTGTCTCTCCCAGCTGCTTGGTGAGATGAGCCTCCACCTGGCTGCCTCTGCCAGGAGAAAAGAGTAAAGATTGCAGCAGGGAGAAAAGCCAGTTGGGGCCCTTTTAGAGTCAACCCTGTTGCTCCGATTCAAATTTTCAGTTCAGATTTTGCAGGCATGAGTGTGGGTCCCTGAGTGCCTGCCCTTTGAATTCTTTTGGTGAGGACTGAGCATTCCCCAGGGGCTTCTCATTGAACCCCAGAAACACGGCCCCCATTTACCACCTCATCCCTTCCCAGGACCTGCTGAAGCACACACCTGTGGACCACCCAGACTGCCTGCCACTACAGGATGCCCTCCGCATCTCCCAGGACTTCTTTCTGGCATCAGTGAGGACATTGACCCCTCTGGACTGCGGTCACAATGGACTCCCAAGGGGCAGGTGAGCTCAGGGCCCAGCAAGGACTCACACTCAGGTTGAGGATCCCAGGGTGGACCAGATCCCCAGTTTCTTCTCTTATGGCACAGGTATCACTTTGTACCCCTGGTCTCTGCAACCCTGATCCCCCATTCCCAGCCAAGGAGAAATCTTTGGTCCTTGGTCACCCTGATTTGATTCCCTGTGGCATTTTAAGCCCTAGGCTGAGAGCTTTAAGCCCAGTGTCTCAATAATTTTCCTAAGAATCCAGTGAGCCAGAAGAGGAGACAGGCCTGGACAGTCTCTCCACATCCACCACACAGTCTTTGAGCTGTGTCAGAGCTGGAATCTTTACCTCAGGCAGGCTGTCTGGAGGCCCCAGGCATTGTTCCCCACACCAGGGAAGTCAGCCTGTGGGTACCTCATTCTTGATTGCAGACACCTGCCTCTGGCCAGGATGATGTCATCAAGGTGACCAGGGAGGCTGAGGGAGCAGGAGATCTCAGCCGCTTTAGATTGGTCTGTACAAGCAAGAATCAGGGAGTGAGCCCCACATGGGGAAAGGCTAGTACTAGAGTTGGCCAAGGCCATCCAGGTTGCTGGAGCATTTTACATGAGCTTCTGGATGTCAGAGAGCAGTTTCCCTGGGGGCCCTTCTTGGTGCAAGAGTGGGAGTTAGCCCAGTGAGGGGAAGCAACATTCAGCATTAGAGGCACAATTCACCCCTGTGGGTTGGCAGCCTGGCCCAGATCAAAGGCTTCCTGATCAACAGAGGCTGTTAAGTCGCCCTTGGGAGTGAAGACTGCCTGGGTTCATGCTCCTGTGTTATATTTGTGAGTGAAGGGCGGGTCTGGAGAGTGTCTCATGGTGCATAGGGAGCTGTTTCTGTGCAGTTTCTGGTGCCAGTTTGCAAAATCATGGAATGTCACTAGTTTGTTTTTCTCTGGGGATATCTGAAAAATCTCTGGAAGACGTAGAGTAGCATCAGTTGCAGGTCATCTTAACTGTACGCTTTCAGTACACGCACCTACATGTTGCAGTATACGTAGGTCACACGGTGTGTCATGGAGACAGGAAAGGCTGGGACAGATGGTCGCAGCCCCACAGAAGCCCTCCTGACTCTGAGGGTGGCTGAGGGGAAACTATGGAAATCCTCATGGAGTAGAAACCATCCGGAGCCCAGGTGAGAGGTGGATGCAGGTCCCCCCAGGACACTTCTGTGGCCCCACCGGAAGCAGCCCGGGGTGTCTCTTTCCCTGGGTGTTGTTTTTTAAATGTGTCCACCATACATGAATTTGGGTTTGGTTCCCTTGTTGGGTCTTGTTGTTCCGTATTTTTGTGTTAATGCCAGTACCACATTGTTTGGATCACTATAGCTCTTCTATGTCATTTGTAATCAGGGAGCATAATACATCCATGTACTTTGTATTTTCCAGTGGTGAGATTTCTAGATGACATAGTAGTTGTCTATTTAATTTGAGGAGGAACTGCCGACTATTGCTCATAGTGCTTGACCTGGGAGGCAGAGGTTGCACTGAGACAAGATGGCGCCACTCCATTCTAGCCTGGGCAACAGAGCTAGACTGTCTCCCAAACAAAACAAAGATTCTCTGTGATGATGACTGCATCAGCCCCTCAGGAGGGAGCGCTTCTCCAGGGCAAGGCGAGGGGAAGCCCAGTGATGGGAGTGCTGCCCAGAGAGGAG
Source organism: Trachypithecus francoisi (assembly GCF_009764315.1). Taxonomy (NCBI): domain Eukaryota; kingdom Metazoa; phylum Chordata; class Mammalia; order Primates; family Cercopithecidae; genus Trachypithecus; species Trachypithecus francoisi. The sequence continues at coordinate 87,903 of NW_022680899.1, read as the reverse complement.
TTAGTTCCAGTGGCGGGGGCGCTGGGATTTGCCTGAGGATTGTGCATTGGCAGCTTCTCTGCCTCTCATTGCCCTTCCCAGCTGCACACGTCATGAGTGTTAGTGTGCAGTCACAGGCCTGCCTCCTTTAGGCCACTTTGTGACCATGAGTTTTCCTATAGGGCAGGGTAATTTCAGGATCTAACTTGGTGCTCTTGCATGTTCTTAGCCCCAAGAAGCAGCTCTCCTCATTCTAGGCTTTTATTTTGTTTTGTTTTGTTTTGTTTTGTAGAAATGGGGTCTTGCGTTGTTGACCAGGCTGGTCTCAAACTCCTGGGCTCAGGTGATCCTCACACCTTGGCTTCCCAGTGTGCTGGGATTACAAGCATGAGCCACTGTGCCATGCTAATTTCCTTACTACTATATTTTTGTAGAGCTAGGGTATCGCTGTATTGCTCAGGCTGGTCTCGAACTCCTGGCTGCAAGTCATCCTCCTGCCTCAGCCTTCCAGAATGCTGGGATTACATCACCTTCTTACCTTCTCTGCCAGAAGAGTCCCCGTAGTGTGTGTGTGCTGAGTCATGCCGGCTTCTGGGTGCTGAATGGGCTTTGCCGCTCTGGTCCTGGGCTCTGTATGTGGACGTGATCTGTGTGAACAGCTACTACACTTGGTATCATGACTACGGACACCTGGAGTTGATTCAGCTGCAGCTGGCCACCCAGTTTGAGAATTGGTGTAAGACTTATCACAAGCCCATTATTCAGAGTGAGTACAGAGCAACAGAATTGTAGGGTTTCACCAGGTAAGAGGTGTTGAACTTTGTGATTGTGTGTTCTCTCTGGGCAGAGATGTCACTTGCAACCCCGGCCTGCCCTGTGCCCACTGGAGTGCTCCCCTTCCTTCACCTTTAGGCTCACCTCCCGCTACCCCATCCACATTCCCTTCTTGCCAGCAGCCAGGCCTCTGCCCCAGTCGCTTGGTCCTCAAAGGTGGCCTCCTTACCGGCCTTGTTTCCAGACAGCCTCCTATCACCCATGCTCAAGTGGTCTTTCTAACTCCTGACCTCAAGTGATTTGCCTGCTTCGGCCTACCCAAATCCTGGGATTATAGACGGGAGCCACCACGCCTGGCCTGTCCTCATTTTTTAATCCCTCTCATTTTTTTGGTCATCCTCACCAAAGATAGGTTGCTTTATCTTTTCGTTTTTTCCTTTTCTTTATGTGGATTCCTGAACCCCATCCAGCCGCTCGTTCCCTCCCCAGCCAGCTCACACTCATTTGTCACAGCTCCTGGGACTCCCATTGACACATAAAGAACAACCACCCACAATGGAGTGCACTGTTCTGTTTGCACCCTTAAATTTATCGTGCTTACAGAATGCCACTTCTGCAAACTAGTCAAGTAGGGGGAAGTGGCTCATGGATATGCACCCTTGCTCATCCTCTTTGAAAAGGTAACCAGCTCTGATTTCTTTTTTCTTTGAGACAGAAGTTCATTGTTGTCACCCAGGCTGGAGTTCAGTGGCACAATCTTGACTCACCGCTACCTCCGCCTCTGGGTTCAAACGATTCTCCTGCCTCAGCCTCCCAAGTAACTTGGATTACAGGTATGCACCACCACCTTCTCCTAATCTTTGTTTTTTTAGTAGAGGTGAGGTTTCACCATGTTAGTCAGGCTGGTCTTGAACTTTTGACCTCAAGTGATCCACCTGCCTTGGCCTCCCTAAGTGCTGGAATTACAGGCATGGGCCACCATGTCTGGCCCCAGTTTTGAATTCTTAAGAAAAACTCGAGAGGTTCTAGGTCAGCACTGATAGACCTGGGTGCTGCAGGTGCTGGGTGTGGTGGCTCACACCTGGAATGCTAGCACTTTGGGAGACCGAGATCAGAGGCTTTCTTGAGCCCAGGAGTTTGAGACCAGTCTGCACAACATAGACCCCATCTCTACAAAAAATTTAAGATTAGTTGCAGCCGAGCATGACGGCTGACACCTGTAATCCCAGCATTTTGGGAGGCCGAGGTGGGTGGATCACGAGGTCAGGAGTTCGAGTCCAACCTGACCAACATGGTGAAACCTCATGTCTACTAAGAAAATACAAAAATTAGCTGGGTGTGGTGGTGTGCACCTGTAATCTCAGCTACTCAGGAGGCTGAAGCAGGAGAACCAGGGAGGCAGAGGTTATAGTGAGCCAACATCTTGCCACTGCACTCCAGCCTGGGTGACAGAGAGAGACTCCGTCTCAAAAAAGTAAGAAAAATAAAAAATAAAATTAGTTGGTTATGGTTGTGCTTGCCTGTAGTCCCAGCTTCTTGGGACACTGAGGTGGGAGGATTGTTTGAGCCCAGCAGGTCAAGGCTGCCGTCTGCCATGATTGCACCACTGTGCTCCCACCAGGGGGACAGAGTGAGACCTTGTTTCAAAAAAGAACCTATGCAATGATAGAAATACCCCATATATGCACTGTGTGAAATGGTGGCCACTAGCTACATATGGCTATTGAGGTCTTGATATATGACTAGAATAGCTGAATTTATTTAGTTTAATTAAAAATAATTTTTTTTGAGACAGCCTCATTCTGTCGCCCAGGCTGGAGTGCAGTGGCATAATCACAGCTCACTGCTCAACCTCCTGGGCTCAAATGATCCTCCCTCCTCAGTCCCCCAAGTGGCTGGAACCACAGGCATGCGTCACCACACCTGGCTAATATTTAAACTTTTTGTAGAGACTGGGTGTCACTATGTTGCCTAGGCTGGTCTTGAACTCCTGGGCTCAAGTGATCCTTCTGCCTTGACCTCCCTGTGGGGAAAAAGAAAGAGAGATCAGTTTGTTACCATGTCTATATAGAAGGAAGTAGACATAAAAAACCATTTAGTTCTGTATTTGAGATGCTGTTAATCTGTGACCTTACCTTCAACTTTGTCCTTGCAAGAGACATGTGCGAAGGTGACTTAAGGTTAAAATGATTTTTGCGGTGCAGAATGTGCTTTGTTAAACAAGTGCCTAAAGGCTGCTTATGGTTAAAGGTCATCACCATTCTCTTAAATCTCAAGAAAGAGAAAAACATTTGTCTCCTGCCCCTCCCTGGGCAATGGAACATCTCCGGGTAACACCCATTGTGTGTTTTGTTTACGGAGCAAGGAGAAAACCACCTTTAGGAATAAGGTGGGGCTTGCTGGAGCAATACTGCTAAAAGGTTTATGGAGATGTTCGCATATGCATCTCAAGGCACAGCATTTTCCTTTAAACTTATTCATGTTACAAGGATTTTTGTTCATATGTCTTACTGTTGATCTCCTCCCTACAATGATCCTATTGTCCAGCCACTCCCTTATCTTTTTGATGGTAAAGATAATTATCAATAAATACTAAGGGAACTCAGAGGCCGGTGCCGGCGTGGGTCCTCTGTAAGCTGAGTGCGGGTCCCCTGGGCCCCGCTTTTCTTTCTCTACACTTTGTCTCTGTGTTTTATTCCCTTTCTCAAGTCTTTCGTTTCCACCTAACGAGAAACACCCACAAGTGTGGAGGGGCAGGCCACCCCTTCATCTCCCAAAGTGCTGGGATTCCAGACCTGAGCTGCCATGCTCAGCCTGGTTTAATTTCATTATACATACATACATACACATACACATACATTTATTTAAGATAGGGTCTCGCTCTGTCACCCAGGCTGGAGTGCAGTGATGCAAACACAGCTCACTGAAGCTTTGACCTCCGGGGCTCAAGCAGTCCTCCCACCTCAGCCTCCCAAGTAGCTGGGACCCCAGCTGTGTGCCACGATGCTTGGTTAATTTTTGTAGTTTTTGTAGAGATGGGGTCTTGTTAATATTTCCCAGGCTGGTCTTGAACTTCTAGGCTCAAGCAGTCCTCCCACTTCGGCCTCCCAAAGTGCTGAGATGACAGGCATGAGCCATCATGCCTGGTCCCAAGGCATATTTTTACTTCTAGTGTAGTTCAGCCTTAAGACTGTACCAGCAGATAGAGATGGAAAAGTAAGATGAACTGAATATCAAATTATATTTATAAATAAAGCAGTTACTAATTAATGACTTTCTTTCTCTCTTTCTTTCCTTCTTTCTTTCTTTCTTTCTTTCTTTCTTTCTTTCTTTTCTTTTCTTTGACAGAGTCTTGCTGTTGCCTATGCTGGAGTGCAGTGGCACGATCTCTGCTCACTGCAACCTCCACCTCCCGGGTTCACACCATTCTCCTGCCTCAGTCTCCTGAGTAGATGGGACTACAGGTGCCCACTACCATGCCCGGCTCACTTTTTTGTATTTTTTGTAGAAATGGGGTTTCACCGTGTTATCCAGGATGGTCTCGATCTCCTGACCTTGTGATCTGCCTGGCCTCAACCTCCCAAAGTGCTGGGATTATAGGCATGAGCCACCATGCCTGATTATGTGGTGTTTTTTTAAACCTCCTTTTTTATTCTGGGTTAGGTCATTCCCTGGCTGTCTTTACCCTAGCATCAGTGTGTCCTGCAGTCACTACAGCCCCCTGCGAGGTCAGATATTTTCATCACCATCAAATGGATCTTTATTTTTTATCTAACATTTACAATTCTGCCAGTTCTGACTTTTAAATTCTCTTTGCCTTGAATTCCAGGATCCATCTCTGATGTTCAGTGAAGACTACCAGAACAGTCTGCTGGAGCAGTAATATCTGGGTCTGGATCAAAAGCGCAGAAAATACGTGGTTGGAGAGTTCATCTGGAATTTTGCCAATTTCATGACTAACCAGTGTAAGTGGCAGTGTGGCTCATGGGATAATGTACCTGTCCTCATTTTTTCAGGTTGCCTTGCCCTTTCTGGATATTTTGGTTGTAAGAATATTGGAAACAAAGTGAGGAAGCTGGTTTAATCCATGTAGGTCACGCTGAGGATTTCCTAGGTAAAGGAAGTTGTGCTTAGGAAGTAGGAAAGCAGTCAGGCCCCCACTTCCCAAATACAGTCAAAAAGCAAACAGGAGAGTCTCCTACAGTGAGATGGAAATGGCTAGCTTGCCTTTTTCTTGTCTATTTCATAGCCAAGGAGGAAGGAAAAACTGGACTTCATTATGGATTTACTTTTCAGATACACTGATTATTCCAGAGGAAGGTACAAAGCCTGAGAAGCTTAAGGTATTAAAGTATGTTTATATTACTCACTTGCAAAAAGTAGGCTCATCAAACGCAGGTGGTTTTCAACGTATCTTGAACATGGCAGCTTTTAAAAGTCTTTAGACGGGGCATGGTGACTCATCCCTGTAATCCCAGCGCTTTGGGAGGCCAAGGTGGGAGGATCCCTTGAAGCCAGAAGTTTGAGACCAGCCTGTTAAGCAGAGCAAGACAGCATCTCTACAAAAAATAAGCACATTAGCTGGGTGTGGTGGTGTGTTCCTGTAGTTCCAGCTGCTTGGGGGGGCTGAGGCAGGCAGATTGCCTGAGCACAGGAGTCGCGGGCTGCAGTGAGCTGTGATTGCACCACTGCATCTGAACCTGGGTGACAGAGTGACACCTGTCTCAAAAAAAAAAAAAAAAAAGGTCTTCAAACTTCAAAGATCAGATGATCTGTGCTGTCACGTTGGGGGACTGAGGGGCTGCACAGTTTGCAATGAATGTTTCCCATTTCTTCCTAGTTTATGGACTTACCATCCTTGGCAGTTTGGTGGGTTGGAGAAGGATATGCTGATGGCAGGAGTTACAATACATTACTTATAGGGGAAGACAGGCTTTTGAAAGTTAACGCTTAAAAGTGAGAATGGAAAAGGGATGAGTGAATGAACAAGATGAGGTGAGAGGGAAGAGGTAAAGGGAAAAGGAGAACAAGAAGCTCTTCTCTGCATGGCACCTGGGATGAATGGTTTCTGGGGACATCCCTGATGGCAATTTTGTGGAGAGGCACAAAGATTTCTGTGGTAAGAAATGAGCTGTAGGCCCAGCGCAGTGGCTGACAGCTGTAATCCCAGCACTTTGGGAGGCCAAGGAGGGCAGATCACCTGAGGTCAGGAGTTCAAAACCAGCCTGGCCAACATGGAGAAACCTTGTCTCTATTAAAAATATAAAAATTAGCCAGGTGTGGTGGTAAATGCCTGTAATCTCAGCTACTCAGTAGGCTAAGGTATGAGAATCACTTGAACCCAGGAGGTGGAGGTTGCAGTGAGGGAAGATCACGCCATGGCACTCCAGCCTGGGCAAGAAGAGTGAAACTCCATTTCAAGGAAAAATAAAATAAAATAAAAAACTAGGGGGGCTGGGCGCAGCGTCTCATGCCTGTATCCCAGCACTATGGGAGGTGGAGGTGGACAGATCACGAGGTCAGGAGTTTGAGACCAGCCTAGCCAACATGGTGAAACCTGGTCTCTACTAAAAGTACAAAAATTGACTGGGCATGGTGGCAGATGCTGGTAATCCCAGATACTTGGGAGGCTTGAACCCAGGAGGTGGAGGTTGCAGTGAGCCGAGATCGCATGGCTGCACTCCAGCCTGGGTAACAGAGCGAGACTCCACATCAAAAAAAAATAAAATGAAGAAGGAGGAGGAGGAAGAGGGAGAAAAAGAAGAAGAAATAGTTAGGTGTGGTGGCTCAGGCCTGTAATCCTAGCAATTTGGGAGGCAGAGGAGGAGCAGGAGGAGGAAAGGAGGAAAAGGAAACAGCCAGGTCAGTCGTGGTGGCTGGTGCCTGTGAGGAGGAGGAGGAGGAGGAGGAAGAGGAGGAGAAGGAGGAGGAGGAAAAAGAAATGGAGGAGGAGGAGAAAGAAATAAACAGCCAAGCCTTGTGTAGTGGCTCATGCCTGTGAGGAGGAGAAGGAGGAAAAAGAAATGGAGGAGAGGAGGAAGAAGGAAGAAAAGTAAAAGAAGGAGGAAAAAGAAACTGAGGAGGAGGAGGAAAAAGAAATGGAGGGGGAGGAGGAGGATAAAGAAACAGAGGAGGAGGAGGAGTTGGGAGGAGGAGGAGGAGGAGGAATTGGAGGAGGAGGAGGAGGTGGTGGAATTACAGGTGTGAGCCACTGCACCTGGCTGGAAATCATATCTCATCATGAGATCTGGAGGGTACATACCCGAACCACATTAGCCTTCAAGGGAAATTCCAGGCACCTAGCTATTCTTTAGAAGTAAATTAGCAACTTGATAAGAAGAAGGTAGTAATTGGCTGAGTGCAGTGGCTCACACCTGTAATCCCAGCATTCTGGGAGATTGAGACAGATAGATCAACTAAGGTCAGGAGTTCCAGATGAGTCTGGCTAACATGGTGAAATCCCATGTGTACTGAAAATACAAAAATTAGCTGGATGTGATAACGGATGCCTGTTATCCTAGCTGCTGAGGAGGCTGAGGCAGGAGGATTGCTTGAACCCAAAAGGTGGATGGTGCAGTGGGCTTAGATTGGGCCATTTCTCTCCAGCCTGGGAGACAGAGTGAGACTCGTCTCAAAAAAAAAAAGAAAAAAGAAAAGAAAAAGGTAATAATAGCTCAGAACAATAGCCACCCAAGTTGGTTAGAGCCACAAGATATTTGATCCCCTATAGAAAGTAAAGATAACATCTTGACAAATGTCCGTAAGTTGTTTTCCCGAAGCGCAGATCTCCACTGGATGAAAAATGGTGACAGCTTTCCCTTCCGCCTCAGATAACAGTGAACCGAGGACTGAACTCTCACTGGTGTTCTTTGTTCCAAATTTCTTCCTGAGGGGCCTGGAGGGAATCACACTCACAGGCAAAAACTTAACACTCAGCCTCCCAAAGTACTGGGATTACAGGCATGAGCCACCATGCCCGTTCCTGGCCTGCTTTTTAGTAAAATTTTACTCCTGCTCTGCAACTTGCCTCTATCTGGTTTCTACTTTATGACCCTCAGTCAAATTCTTTCTTCTGAGGAGGCAAGAATTGAGGTTGTTTCAGTTGTGTATGGATTCACCACCGGGAACTCAGATACCTTCCACCGGTAACAGGTCGAGGATGCTAGGTGAAAATGTTATGGAAGCTGCATGCTTTTTACAAATGTACTGGTTCTCATGTCCAGCCACAGCCACTGCACCTGTGTGAAAGTCCCCTTAATAAACCTATGTCTTTTTACTGTCTCCAGATCTCTTCCTCTATCCTTCCACATGGTGCCCTCCCTACTGGAGTAAAGTGGGGTCCCACAGGGCACCCTCTCCCTGTAATTTTTTTTTTTTTTTTGAGATAGATTCTTGCTCTGTCACCCAGGTTGGACTGCAGTGGTGTGACCTTGGCTTACTGCAACCTTCACCTCCTGGGTTCAAGTGATTCTTCAGCCTCAGCCTCCTGAGTAGCTGGGATTACAGGTGCCTGCTATCATGCCTGGCTCCTTTTTTTTTTTTTTTTTTTTTTTTAGTATTTTCAGTAGAGAGGGGGTTTCGTCGTGTTGGCCAGGCTGGTCTCGAGCTACTGGCCTCAAGTGTTGCGCCCACGTCAGCTGTCCCAAAGTGCTGGGATTTCAGGCGTGACCAACTGCACTTTGCCTCTGTCCCTGTATCTTCATGTATCTTCAAAGCCAAGAAGGAGCTTCTGTCCCTTTGCTTAGGGTCAGGGTCCCAGAGGTCCAGAGTCAAGGCTACAGCCGCCTCCCAAGGACGTGCATCACTGCAAGAGATGCATGCAGCAGTCATGGAAGAGGCTTCCCTGGGGCCTACTCCAATTCCTACTGGTGAAAGCAAGTGGAGATGCCCCTTGAAGAAACGGGAATACCACCAATCTCCGGGGTTCTGTCCTGGCCTGGGGCCCTGGATCGTCCAGCCTCTGCTGGGATGGCAGCAGACCACGCCCTTGTTGGCTGGAGCTGAGGGTGGGGGTCCCGCTTCCTAAAAGGCCTAGCCCTGGATTCCAGCCACAGGTCCCACTGGGCAGAGCCTGGCGCCGTCCCCCCCCTCCAGGCCTGACACTCGCCCTCAACAAACATGGCGCCGACGGCCTCACGCGCCTCACGGGACAGGCGCCTCACGCGACAGGCCCGCCGGGCTTCCCTGGTGCAGCGCTCATTCTCTCAGACTGGCTTCCAAGACAGGGAGCGGTAAGTATGACCTGGCTGGTGGCGATGTCCTGGGCGGCTCTCAGGCCGCTGTTGTGTGGCTGCGCGCAGGCGCTGCGGGGCGGGATGCTGTACCCCAGGGAGAGCGCGTCGCGGGAGTGCAAGGAACTGGACGGCCTCTGAAGCTTCGAAGCCGACTTCTCCGACAACCGACGCCTGGGCTTCCAGGAACAGAGGTACCGGCGACCGTTGCGAGAGGCGCCCGGAAGCCCGGCGTTGGAAATGGCGTAAGCCCCTCCGCCCTGCAGCCTCCTTCACCTGAGTGCCCCGGAGCTGGGGGCCCGGAGGAGGTTAAAGGTCAACAGGCTTGGGGGCGTGGGGTCGGAGGACGAGGGAACCGGGGGAACTAGGGGAACCCGGGAGAGCCAGGGCGGAGGAGGCGGGAGGAGGAGGAAGCGCTCCTGTCCAGCCGCGTCCGGAGGCGAAAGGCTGAGCCTGGGCAGTGTCCTTTCTAATGTTTATTTTTAATTTTTGAAATGTTTTTGAGACTGGGTTTGACCCTGCCGCCCAGGTTGGAGTGGAGTGGCGCAATCCTAACTTCTGAGTTCAAGCGATTCTCCCGCCCCAGCCTTGCAAGTTAGCTGGGACCGCCATGGCTAATTAAAAACAAACAAACAAACAACAACAACAACAAAAAACAAAGAAAAGAAACTTGGTCGGGCTTGGTGGCTTGCGCCTGTAATCCCAGCACCTTGGGAGGCCGAGGCGGGCGGATCACCTGAGGCCAGGAGTTCAAGACCAGCCCGGGCAACGTGGTGAAACCCCGTCTCTACTAAAAATACAAAAATTAGCCGGGCGTGGTGATGAGTACCTGGAGGCAGAGGCAGGAGAATTGCTTGAACCAGGCAGTCGGAGGTTGCAGTGAGCTGAGATCAGGCCACTGCACTCCAGCCTGTGTGACAGACTGAGACTGCGTCTCAATACAAAAACCAACTTTTTCGTTTTGTTTTGTTTTTTAAGATACGGGGTATCACTACGTTATCCAGGCTGATCTCGGACTCCTGACGTCAAGCCATCCTCCCACGTTAACTTCCCAAAGCACTGATTATAGGCATGAGCCACCAGACACTCCTGAGGCCTGAGGGGCAGGCCCCTCACAGAGCTGGGCCGGGGGATCGCGAGGAGGGGACAGTTTAGACATTCTGATGTCGGCTCTGCCAATGGGGGAAGGTACCTTGGGTTTTCAGGATTCAAATAGAGGACAGACTGTGACATCAGGCCAAAGACGCCACCCCTGTTGCCCTGTTGACTTGGATGTGGTCAGCAAAGAAGTGGGATCCGGTGAGGTCTGGGCCGCGTTTGCCTGGTCTACATCTTCTTTTTCTTTTTCTTTTTTTTTGAGACAGAGTCTTGCTGTGTCACTCAGGCTGGAGTGCAAAGGCATGATCCCGGCTCACTGCAGCCTCTGCCTTCTGGATTCAAGCCATTCTCCTGCCTCAGCCTCCCGAGTAGCTGGGACTACAGGGGCTGCCACCACCCCCAGCTAATTTTTGTATTTTTAGTAGAGATGGGGTTTCACCATATTGGCCAGGCTGGTCTCGAACTCCTGACCCCAGTGGCCCAGGTGCACAAACTGCCCTGGCAGTTGACCTGTCATCAGCAAGTTTTCTATGTCTTTTCCACCAGGAGTCCCCGCCATGTGTCAGGGCTTGTGCTAGGCCTGGGGGCACAACTGTGCAACACACTGTTCCCGGATCCCTTTGTGGGCCTAGGAGCTGAGCCCGGCCCTTCTCTTCGCAGTCGGGCCCCACCTTGGACTTACCGGTTCCCTCCATTTTCAACGACATCAGCCAGGACTGGCAGCTGCGGCATTTTGTCAGCTGGGTGTGGTATGAATGGGAGGTGACCCTGCTGGTGCGATGGATCCAGGACCTGCGCACAAGAGTGGTGCTGAGGATTGGCAGTGCCCACTTCTATGCCATTGTGGTCAGTGTGGCCTGGAGCAGGCAGGGCGAGTGGGTGGACACAGCTGCTGAATAGCATGGGACCCTCAGATTCCACCCACAGCCTGTCTCCTGGGGTGGGACGGTGGGGGACCTTACCCTGCCCTGGGGGCTGTGCCCTGTGTAGGGGGATAGGTGGCCTGATCTACCCCACTGGGATGTCATTCCTCCCGTCTGGCTGGCAGGCCCCTGAGCCCCATGCTGCAGGTTATGTGAGGGCGTGCCCGATAGCAGAGCCCCTCCTCATGCCCCGACCTGCCACCCCTCCCCATATCGCCTATGTCTGCAGTGCGTGAATGGTGTCCACATGCTAGAGCATGAAAGGGGCTACCTCCCCTTCGAGGCTGACAGCAGCAGCCTGTTCAAGGTGGGGCCCCTGCCCTCCCGCCTCTGCATCACTGTCACCATCAACAGCACACTCACTCCCCCACCCTGCCACCAGGGACCATCCATATGTGACTGACACATCCAAGTGGGTACCATCCTGCCTCCACGGCACGCACCCACCTTCCCGCCCCACCCTGTGGTCTTCCTGCCAGGGACAGGGTGGCCTTCGCAGAGAGGAGGCCCTGATCTGGGGAGGCAAGTGAGCTGAGGGCAAAAGACCCACGGCAAGGGCCCAGCGAACCACAGTCCTCCTGCCCTAGGTATACCAAGGGTTACTAAGTCCAGAACACAGACTTTCACTTCTTCAACTACGTGGGACTGCAGGGGTCTGTGCTTCTGTACATGACACCAACTACCTGAATCGATCACATCAACATCACCACCGGCATGGAGCAACACAGTGGTGACGACTTCTGGTAGGATCCTCTGTCAGCGGGGGCCAGGGTGGCTCTGTTTGTTTCCTATTTGGAAAGCTCTCCCAGGAAAAAGTTTCTCCCAGCATCTCTAAACCTTCACAGGTTCCCATCCACCTATGAAGCTAAAATCCAGGCTGTCTGAGTGGGCACGGGCTCCCGAGATCACTCATGTGGTTGATCTCGCTTGGAGAAAAGGGGTCTGGCCTAACGTCACATAGCTCAGGGTGGCAGTCCTGTCCCTTACCCATGGTGCTGCTCTCACTCTAGCTCCCCTTGCTACACATCATGCTCAAGGAACAGGCAGCTTTGGAGGGCCGGGTGCGGTGGCTCACAGCTGACATCCCAGCTCTTTGTAAGGAGCACTTGGTAGGAGGATCACTTCAGGCCAAGAGTTCAAGACCAGCCTGGGCAACATAGTGAGACCATCACCACAAAAAATTAAAAAATTCACTAGGCATGGTGATGTGTGCCAGTAGTCCCAGCTACTGAGGCAGGAGAATCAGTTGAGCATGGGAGGTCAAGTGTGCAGTGAGCTGTGACTGCGTCACTGCACTCTGGTCTGGGCAACAGAGGAAGACCCTGTCTTTTTTATTTGTATTTGTTTTTGAGCTGGAGTCTCACTCTGTAGGAGCCCAGACTGGAGGGCACTGGTGCACTCTTGGGCACACTGCAACCTCCGCCTCCCAAGTTCAAGTGATTCTCCTCCCTTAGCCTCCCAAGTGGCAGGGATTACAGGCACCTTCCACCATGTCCAGCTGATTTTTGTAGGTTTTTTTAGTAGAAATGGGGTTTCACCGTGTAGGCCTGGTTGGTATTGAACTCTTGACCTCAGATGATGCACCTTCCTCGGCCTCCCAAAGTGCAAGGATTACAGGTGTGAGCTACCATGCCTGACTGGCATACCCTGTTTTTAAGAAAAATAAATTTATTTATTCATTTATTTATTTTTAATATATCTTTTTCCTTTTGTGAGATGAGGCCTTAGACTGTCACCCAGGCTGGATGGCAGTGGTGCAATGATTGACAGCTGTTTTGGGGCCGCAGTTGTAAGTTTCAAAGAATTTAGGCTGGGTGTGGTGGCTAATGCCTGTCATCCCAGCACTGTGGTGGGCGGATCGCTTGAGCTCAAAAGGTCGAGACCACCCTGGGCGACATAGTGAGATCCTGTTTCAAAAAGAATAAATAATTTAAATAAATGAAGAATGTAAATAAGAATCACACAGCAAAGGTGATGCAGCATAGAGCAATTTATTGTAAGGGGAAAAATATTTTGCAAGTGAAATGCAGAATAGCCCGGGCACAGTGGATGACACCTGCAATCCCAGCACTTTGGGAGGCTGAGGTGGGTGGATGACCTGAGGCCAGGAGTTCTAGATCAGCCTGGCCAATGTGGTGAAGCCCCGTCTCAAATTCTGTCTCCAAAAAAAAAAAAAAAAAAAAAGAAAGAAAATGAGTGGCGGCACACACCTGTAATCCCAGCTACTTGGGAGACTGAGGCAGGAGAATCATTTGAACCCGGAAGGGTGAGGTTGCAGTGAGCCAAGATCACCCCACTGCACTCCAGCCTGGGGGGCAGAGGGAGACTCCCTCTCAAAAAAAAAATAAAATAGCTGGGCATAGTGGCAGGTTCCTGTAATCCCAGCAATTGGGGAAGCTGAGGCAGGAGAATAGCTTGAACTCAGTGGTCAGAGGTTGCAGTGAGCCGAGATGGAGTCACTACACTGCAGCAATCCTGAAGAGACTTAAGAACTAAACATAGTATGGTCTCCTAGATGAGATCTTGGGACAGGAAAAGGACATTACGGGAAATAGTAAAGAAATCTGAATCAAGATGAACCTTAGTTAATAATAATGTATCAGTATTGGTTTACTGAGGCGGGGATGGTGGCTCACATCCTAGCACTTTGGGAGGCTAAGGTGGGAAGATCTTGAGGTCAGGAGTGTGAGACTAGCCTTGGCAACATAGCGAGACCGCATCTCTCTACATTTTTTTTTCTTTTAATTAGTCAGCATGGTGGTATGCACTTACAGTCCCAGCTGCTAGGGAGACTGAGGAGGGAGAATTGCTTGAGCCCAGGAGTTTGAGGCTGCAGTGAGGTGTGACTGTGCCACTGTGCTCCAGCCTAGTCAACAGGGCAAGACCCCTTATCTCCAAAAATTTTTTCGTTACAAAAAAATTTTTTTTTTGAGATGGGGTTTTGCTCTTGTTGCCCAGGCTGGAGTGCAATGGTGAGATCTCGGCTCACTGCAACCTCTGCCTCCCAGGTTCAAGCAGTTCTTCCATCTCAGCCTCCTGAGTAGCTGGGATTACAGGCATGCGCCACCACACGAGGCTGATTTTTGTATGTTTAGTAGAGATGAGGTTTCACCATGTTGGCAAGGCTAATCTTGAACTCCCGGCTTCAAGCAGTTCACCCACCTTAGCCTCCCAAAGTGCTGAGACTACGGTCGTGAGCCACTGTGGCCCGACTATTTTTTAAATGCTTTTTAGAACCAACGTCTTGTTATGCTGCTCAGGCTAGATTTTAACTCCTGTGCTCAAGCAATTCTCCTGCCTCAACCTCCTGAGCAGCTGAGACTACAGCTTGTGGCACCACAAGCCAAAAAGTTTATCTTTCTTTTTTTAAAAAAGAGAGGGCTTATGACTTCCTGGAGCACAGACTTCAAATAGCAGTTGAGTCCACAATTGTGGTCCCTTCCCTCTGGATCTTTCTTCCTGAGTGCCTGTGAAAACCAAGCTTTGGCCCTGCCTGTGTGGCTCCAGCCCGCCCGTGATTGTCATTTCCTGACGTCCAGTCCTGTGGACTCTGGGCTTGCTTAGCCAACCCCACAAATGCAGAAGCCAAATTTTTACCAATCTATCTATCTTGATGTATGTCTGTATATAGCTTTTTTGTTTGTTTGTTTGTTTGTTTGTTTGTTTGTTAGAGACAGACTCTAGCTTTGTCACCCAGGCTGGAGTGCAGTGGCGTGATCTCGGCTCACTGCAACCTCTGCCTTCCAGGTTCAAGCAATTCTCCTGCCTCAGCTCCCCGATTTTTTGTAACTACAGGCATGCACCACCAAACCTGGTGAATTTTTGTATTTTTATTAGAGACAGAGTTTCATCATGTTGGCCAGACTGGTCTCAAACTCCTGACCTCAGGTGATCTGCCTGCCTCAGCCTCCCAAAGTGCTGGGATTACAGGCATGAACCACTGTGCCTGGGTAGAAGCCATCCGTTTCTATATCTATGCAGATGTGTGTCATTATATGTTTGTGTATATTTGAATCTGTGTATCTTTCCTACTGGTTCTGCTTCTCTGGTTTGAACCCTAACACAACTACTCTTTTTTATTTTTATTTTTATTTTTTTGAGCTGGAGTCTTTCTCTGTCACCCAGGCTGGAGTGTAGTGGTTTGATCTCTGTTCATTGCAACCTCTGCCTCCTGGGTACAACTAGTATTTTATAATCTGTTAGGAATTCAAATGTTTTTCAAAAGATCAAACTACATATTTAAATACATTTCATATACAAACTTTAAAAATCATACTATGAAGCATTAAGTAAGATTCTACATTATTAGGCCAGGGATGGTGGTTTAGGCCTCTAATCCCAGCACTTGGGGAAGCCGCGGTGCACAGATTGCTTGAGCTCAGGAATTTGACACCCCCCTGGGCAACATAGCAAGACCCTGTCTCCACAAAATTAGAAAAATGAGCTGGGCATGGTGGTGCATGCCTGTGGTCCCAGCTGTTTAGGAGGCTGAGGTGGGAGGATCACTTGAGCCCAGGAATTTGATGCTGCAGGGAAGCATGACTGAGCCATTGCACTCCATCCTGGGTGACAGAGTGAGACCCTGTCTCACCCCCCCAAAAAAGTTAACATCGTTATATAATTGTACTCTAAAGTATTAGGAAAATGAAAGAAAATTAAGTATTATTTAAAAATAGGCAAGGTGCAGTGGCTCATGCCTATAATCCCAGCACCCTGGGAGGGCAAAGCAGGTGGATCACTTGAGGTCAGGAGTTTGATACCAGCCTGGCCAACATGGCGGAACCTGATTTCTACTAAAATTGCAAAAGTTTGCCCTGTGTGGTGATACCTGCCTGTAATCCCAGCTACTCAGAAGGCTGAGGCAGGAGAATCACTTGAACCCGGGAGGCGAACATTGCAGTGAGCTGAGATGGAGGCACTGCACTCCAGCCAGGGTGAAGGAGTGAGACTCTGTCTCAAAAATAAATTAATAAATAAATAGCTAAACAGTTGGTTCAAATGGACATAAAGATGGAAATAACAGACACTGGGAACTCCACATGTTGGGAGGGAAGGAGGGGAAAGGGTTGAAAAACTAGTCATTGGGTACTATGGTCAGTGTTTGGGTGATGGGTTCAATAGAAGCCTAAGCCTTAACATTTTGCAGTGTACTAATGGAACACACCTGCACATGTGCCCCATGAATCTAAAGTTTAATACAATAAAAATAATGAACTCAGTGCAATAGACAATTATAGAAGTTTAATCATAAAACACTTAAAATAGCACTGATTTTTTTTTTTTTTTTTTTTTTAAGGCAGTGTCATTCTGTCACCCAGGCTGGAGTGCAGTGGTGAGATCTCAGTTCACTGCAACCTCCATCTCCTGAACTCAAGCAATTCTTATGCATCAGCCTCCCCAGTAACTGGGATTACAGGCGCACACCCTCTGCCTCCTGGGTTCAAGTGATTCTTTTGCCTCCGCCTCCCGAGTAGCTGGGATTAGAGGCACCGGCCACCATGCCCGGCTAATTTTCGTATGTTTAGTGGAGATGGGGTTTCATGATGTTGGCCAGGCTGGTCTTGAACTCCTGACCTCAGGTGATCCACCAGCCTCGGCCTTCCAAAGTGCTGGGATTACAAGCATTAGTCACCGTGCCTGGCCAAATATTTTAAGTCCTTCATCTTTAAATAATCCCATTTCATTTTGATAACTTTGAGATTATCTGACAGAATTCTTGGGGGAAAGGTTAGGACTGTAATCTTTTTATTGACAGCAAGCAGTGTGTTTTGCTGCAACAAAATCGTTCTGCTTTCTTTTGATCTTTTGGTTTCATTATGTATAAATGGGGATTATTTTTTTTTTTTTTGGGATAGGGTCTCACTCTGTTGCCCAGGCTGGAGTGCAGTGGTGTGATTGTGGCTCACTGCAACCTCCACCTCCTGGGTTCAAGTGATTCTCATGGCTGAGCTTACTGAGTAGCTGGGATTAAAGGTGCACACCAAAACACCAAGCACATTTTTGTATTATTAGAAGAGATGGGGTTTCAGCATGTTTGCTGGGCTGGTCTCACACTCCTGACCACAAGTGATCTGCCTGTCTTGGCCTCCCAAAGTGTTGAGATTATAGGTGTGAGCCATTGCGCCCTACCTAGATGGAGATTTTAATTGATCCCCCAAATCAGTTTCAATTCTGTCATGCTCATCTGCTTCTTCAAAAAGTCTTTGAACCAGAGTTAAGAATATTATTATTGCATCAGTAGCTGGGCACGGTGGCTCACGTATGTAATCTCAGCACTTTGCAAGGCCGAGGTGGGTGGATCACCTATCAGGAGTTCGAAACCAGCCTGGCAAACATGGCCAAAACCTGTTTCTACTAAAAATACAAAAATTATCTGGGCATGGTGGCAGATGCCTGTCATCCCACCACTCAGAAGCTCAGGCACGAGAATCGCTTGAACCTGGGAGACAGAGGTTACAGTGAGCCGAGACTATGCCACTGCCCTCCTGCCTGGGCAGCTGAGGGAGACTGCACTCCATCTTATGTGAACTAGAGGGTTGGGGGAATTTCTGAGAAAAAAGGACAAATCTCAAAGAAACAGAGACATGACAAGAGAAGAGAGTGGTGTTTGTGTCTCTGGCTCCACATAGTTCTTAAGGCCAATGAGTTCTGAGAGATAGTCAGAACTATCTTGTTTATGAATTCCATGAGACAGTCCATAAATCTGTCTTTAGGCTTAAGCTAGTTTGAGTGGGGTTTCTGTCACTTGCAACAAGAGTCCTGACTACTGCAGTTGAGTGGAGTTAAAAGGTATAGCCTCAATAGGTGAGCTAGCTCTGGCTTTAAAAGTCTTCCAGTTTGAATTACACTCCATTCTCTCTGGTGCCCCTAGAAAGAGCCTTCTCTAACACAGGCCTGCAACTGGCAGACATGCTTTAGTTTTTTTTCTTTGCAGGAGTTTTGCTGCCTTGATTTGGGACAGATGATCAGAGGTGGGCACCATTATCCTCTCTTTCATGCAGGATTTATCACATGTAAGTATTTGTCTTATGTTTGATGCTACATTTTGATTAGAATTTAATGATCATATCTCTCATCAAGATTACCCACATGATCACTCCAAGGCTCTTGTAAGCCTAATTGACAAGTATTCCATATGTCAAGATGTCAAGTGCAACCCAAAATAAGATGTAAGCACCAAATGGGACTGAGAGAGAAATGCTAGAAATCTTCATCCTTCCTGCCTTTCTTGATAATAACCATGCATCCTGTGAGGGAAATAGTGTTACCAGTGATAGAAAGGTAAGGTTCTGAAATTTGAAGAGATTGGAGGCCAGGCATGGTGGTTCACACCTATAATCTCAGCATTTTGGGAGGCCAAGATGGGTGGAATGCTTGTACCCAGGAGTTCCAGATGAGCTGGGCAAAATTGTGGGAACCCATCTCTAAAAATAAAAATAAGAAAAATTAGCTAGGTGTAGTGGCTCACGCCTGTAAGCCCAGCTACTCAGGAGGCTGAGATGGGAGGATCACTTTAGGAGGTCAGGGCTGCCGTGAGCTGTGATCATGCCACTGCACTCCAGCCTGGGTGACAGAGTGAGACCCTGTCTCAAAAAGAAAAAAAAAAAAAAAAGATTGGAGGGAAGAATTTTTGAAGATACTGTGGTGCAGGGAAAGGGTGTGCCGTGTATATGCAGATGGTCCTCAGCTTTACAAACTTAACTCTGGAACAGGCTACCTTTCATACATTTTATATACTGTATACTGACAGACAACACCCTTTTCAAAGGCCACATTTTAAACTTTTTTTTTTTTTTTTTTTTTTTGAGGCGGAGTCTCGCTCTGCCGCCCAGGCTGGAGTGCAGTGGCCGGATCTCAGCTCACTGCAAGCTCCGCCTCCCGGGTTCACGCCATTCTCCTGCCTCAGCCTCCCAAGTAGCTGGGACTACAGGCGCCCGCCATCTCGCCCGGCTAGTTTTTGTATTTTTTAGTAGAGACGGGGTTTCACCATGTTAGCCAGGATGGTCTCGATCTGTTGACCTCGTGATCCACCCGTCTCGGCCTCCCAAAGTGCTGGGATTACAGGCTTGAGCCACCGCGCCCGGCCAACCTTTTTTTTTAAGTTTGTTTAAGACAGAGTCCTGCTCTGTCACCGAGGCTAGACTGCAGTGGCACAATCTTGGCTCACTGAAACCTCCACCTCCTGGGTTCAAGCGATTCTCCTGCTTCAGCCTCCCAAGTAGCTGGGACTACAGGTGCATGCCACCACGCTCAGCTGTTTTTTTGTATTTTTAGTAGAAGCGGGGTTTCACTGTGTTAGCCAGGATGGTCTGGATCTCCTGGCCTGGTGATCCCCTGCCTCAGCCTCCCACAGTGCTGGGATTACAGGCGTGAGCCTCTGCGCCTGGCTGGACTACTTTAAATAGGTCTTAATAGGTTTTAATTGTCAATTATTTTTAAATTGATTTCAAAAATCTTCTACAACATGGATGAAAATTGAAGACATTACACTTAGTGAAATAGGCCAGACACAAACAGACAAATATCATTTGAATCCACTTTTATGAGGTACCTAGAATTGACAAATTCACATAGACAAAAAGTAGATTTGAGGTTATCAGGGTGAGGGGGAAGGAAGAATGGGGGACTTAGAGTTTCTGTTTGGGAAGATGAAAGAGTTCTGGAGATGGATGGTGGTGGAGGTCGCCCAACAGTGTGAATGTACTTAGTGCCATGGAGCTGTATGTTTAAAAATACTTAAAGTGGAAATATTGATGTTATGTATGTTTGACCACAATTATAAAAATGGAGCCAAGTATGGTGGCTCACACCTGTAATCCCGTCACTTTGAGAGGCTGAGGAGGGTGGATCACCTGAGGTTGGAATTTCAAAACCAGCCTGGCCAACAAACCCTATGTCTACTAAAAATACAAATAATTAGCCGGGCGTGATGGTGCATACCTGTAATCCCAGCTACTCAGGAGGCTCAAAAAAACAGAAACAAAAACAAAAAGAAAAATTAACCAGGCATAGTGGCACATGCCTGTAGTCCCAGTAACTTGGAGGCTGAAGGAGGAGAATCAGTTGAACCTGGGAGGCAGAGGTTGCAGTGAGCTAAGATACTGCCACTGCACTCCAGCCTGGGTGACTGAGCGAGACTCCATCTCAAAAAACAAATAAAGTTTTTATTGAAAACAAAAAATAAAGGCCGGGCACAGTGGCTTAGGCCTGTAATCCCATCACTTTGGGAGATGGAGGTGGGTGGATCACAAGGTCAGGAGTTTGAAACCATAATGGTCAACATGGTGAAAACCTGTCTCTACTAAAAATACAAAACTTAGCTGGCTGTGGTGTTGTGCGCCTGTAGTCCCAGCTAGTTGGAGGCTGAGGCAGGACTGTCAGTTGAACCTGGGAGGCAAAGTTTGCAGCCAGCTGAGGGTGCATCACTACTCTCCAACATGGTGACAGAGCAAGACTCCGTCTCAAAAAAAAAAAAAAAAAGAGAGAAAGGAAAAGAAAATTTCTTTTCTACCATGTCTCGCTGGGCATGGTAACTGGTGCCTATAATCCCAACACTTTGGGTGGCCCTGGAGCTCAAGATCAGCCTGGGCAACATGGTGAGACTCCATTTCTACAAAAAAAATTAAAAGAAAAATAGCTGGGCATGGTAGCACATGCCTGTGGTCCCAGCTACACAGGAGGCTGAGGTGTGAGGGTCGCTTTAGCCCAGAAGATCAAGGCTGCAGTAGCTATGATGCTGCCACTTCACTCCAGTTTGGGTGTCCAAGTGAGACCCTGTTTCAACATATAAATAAGCAAATAAATAAATAAAGATCTTATGTTCACATCACAAAACCAATCACCAATTACTAGACCAGCTTCTAAGGTAGAAACACTCCGGTCTGAACCCCTGGCAGGGAGCTTGCACCCAGTAAGCCCCAGCTCAACACCACATCCTTGTACCAAAGAGAGTTTGAGATTAAAATCCATAAAAGCAAAGTTCACTCTTCTTATGGTTTTGGAGTCTCAGAAGGTGGTTTTATTGTTTCTTAATTATACTGAGCCTTCTTTCAGCTTTAAAGGGAATGTCACTGGGTACAGTGGCTCACGCCTGTAATCCCAGCACTTTGGGAGGCCAAGGCGACCAGATCAGCTGAGGTCAGGAGTTCGAGACCAGCCTGGCCAACCTGGTGAAACCCCAACTCTACTGAAAATATAAAATTAGCCGGCTGTGGTGGCACATGCTTGTAATCCCAGCTACTCTGGAGGCTGAGACAGAATTGCCTAGAACCTGGGAGGCAGAGTTGTAGTGAGCTAAGATCACACCAGCCTGGGTGACAGAGTGAAATTCTGTCTCAAAGCAAAAAGAAAAAAAAGAAGAAAATTATATCTAGATGCAGTAGCTAAGCACGCAGAAGCCATTTCAGTGTGGGAGGCGAGGTGACTGAGTCCTGGGACTCCAGATTTCTGGCTGAGGGGCTGAGACTGCCCCTGGTCATTGTGATGAATTGAAGGTGGAAAATGAGCTGGGCTGGGGGAAGGTGGTCATCTCTGGATGTGATTAGTTTGAGAGTCCTGTTGGGTAGCTCACTGGGCATGGAAAGTAGTCAGTTGAGGAGCTGAGAGGGTTTGGAGCTGGGATAGATTCCAGCCTCACCATGTGGGCAATAATGGGGGTCACAGAGTGTGAAAATGGCCAAGAAAGAACTGGGTGGGGGTCTGGGGGAGTCAGCAGCCGGGCATAGGCCATGGAGAAACAGATGCCAGGGGAAGAGGAAAGGGGAGTCAGACCCCAAGGGGAAAAGAGTCACTGGAAAGAGGGGCCAGGCCCATGTCACATCCAGCAGAGACACCAGGTACAGCAGAAGGACTTTGGACATGACCATGAGGAGTGCCTTGTTGGCCATGACCTGGGAGAGATGGGGGTGAGAGCATGGGGGACCACACCATGTCCCCAGCACACAAAACAGTGCCTGGTAGACAGGATGGATTTATGGATGGGCAGATAGGTAGATGGATGGATAAATGGAGAGATGATAGATGGATGCAAAGACACATGAGTAGATGGACAGATGCATAGATGGATGGATGGACAGATGGAATGAATGATCAGAAAAGGCTTCATGAAGAAAGTGAGACTAAGCTGCATCTTCCTGGTTAGATATAAAAGGAGAGGAATCTCCTCTTGAGTCTGGAGTGACCCAGTGTCCTGGTCCAGGGAGGAAGTCAGCCTGGCAGCCTGGCTTGACTGGGGACACTTGTGAAATTCAGAGGCCCTTAAAATGGGGCCATGTGAGGTTGGGCAGGTCTGAGGCACCTCAGCACTCCTCAGCCACACCACACAGCTGCTTGAGGGGATGTGTCACTCAGGGAGTTGCTGGGAGCCACTGGGCTAGCATTGCCATCAGCACCAACAGCTTCAGAGACAGGGACAGAGGCTGGGGTGACTCCAAGGCTGTGGGTGGCACCTGCTGCAGAGAAGGGACAGGCACAGGGATACTACTGGGATACTGGCCACCCCGATGCCCTGTGCTTAGGTCACAGTCTACACACTGCAGCCCTGTGCCCATCACACCCAGCAGGTTCCTGCCCCAGCACGGCTCCTGGACTGGCCCCCAGTGCTGGCCCTGGGGGTTTCAATCCAAGCATAATTCACGGAAGCATGTGTTTGGCAGCGGGACCCAGCTCACCATTTTAGGTAGGTGGCTCTCACAACTTTCCCCAGCCTTTCCCACCCTCTCCTGTCTCTGGAAAAGTCTGTTTTCTTTCTCTGGGGCTTCTTCCCCTCTGCCCTCCAAGTCTTAAGCATGGAACCCTTCCTTTCTCCATGGGGTCTGGGGGAAGCGGGCTAGTCTCAGGGTTTCCTGCAGGAAGGACCCCCACAGGGTTAGCAGCCACCTTCAGGTTGCAAGAGCAGGACACAGCCTTTGCCCGGGGCCTGTGTTGGGACTGGGGAGGGTCAGGGCTCCTCCCCTCTCCCAGGGCAGATGTCTCAGTGAAGGATAGAGGCCAGTTCTGATGAGGTGTCCTGCGGTGGCCTTAGAGACAATGCCTGCGACCCCAGAGTCTACGCTGAGCGCTGGATGCTCATCCCGTGTAGGAGGGCCACAAAGGAGCCTGGGGACACAGGGGTCACCCCAAGGGGAGACCAGTGGAAGTCACAGAGAGGACTCTGGGTCTAGGCTGCAGCTCTGTGGCTTGTGCTGGGTCAGGAGGACCTGGGGACACCAAGGGACAGATGAGTCTGGGTGAGGTCTGAGAGCCCAGCTCTCCCAGGACAGTCACAAGAAAGGAGAGGGTCTCTTGGGGCAGAGATGTGTCTGTCCCTGGAGTCCCGTCACCTCTGGGGTCTGGTATCTCTCTGTTCACGGGTCGACCTCCCGCCTTCATTTGAGGAAGGGCACCTTAGACTCAGGTGGTGACTAGCGGGAAATAAATGGGGGTGCAGAGAACTCCAGGGCCACCAGGTGAAGTCCAGGGGCATCAGAGGCTGCTGGGGTGGGCATGGGGGCTGCAGTGACCTGAAGTCTGGGCAAGCAGCCCCAAGAACCCAGCCTACGTGAAGGGTCCTGTGGTCGAACTGGTGGGACGGGGTTGACAGCAGAGCCCCAGGGTTTGTCCCGGTGGAGCCCATGCTTTACCAGGAGAGGTGAGTGGGCCAGGCTGGGGCATAGCCTGGTGCCCCAGGGGGCGGGAGGCTCTAGGCTATGCCAGGCTTGGGCCTCCCCACACACTGCCAGGACAGCTTTGTGTGCTGTGGGAGAGACTCCTGGATTCCAAACTCAGACTCCAGAAACCGGGAAGGAGGAGAGGATCACAGCCTCCCAGGCATGTTCCCTGGGGAAATAGGCCAAGCTAGGAAGAGTCAGCTCACTGAACACCAGTCCATCCATTCTCTCCCACCTCCCCTTCCTCCTTGCAGCTTACCCCTCCAACTCGCTGCCTGCGTTTTGGAGGGAGCTATTTCTGGCTGAGCCTCCAGATTACACCCTCTGTCCCTGTCCTGATCTGGACCTTCTCCCCACCCACGGCCTCTCTTTCCTCAGCCTGGAAATCCTACTCTGAGCCTGGAGTCCCTCTGCTTCTGACTCTGGTCCCTGGAATGCTTTTCTTCCTCTCTGCCCAACTCCCCACTCCCAAGGGCTGGACTGTCTAGGACACTCCCACACCATCAAATTCATGAGCTCTTAAATTTTGGGCCCACCGGCCGGGCGCGGTGGCTCAAGCCTGTAATCCCAGCACTTTGGGAGGCCGAGACGGGCGGATCACGAGGTCAGGAGATCGAGACCATCCTGGCTAACACGGTGAAACCCCGTCTCTACTAAAAAAAAAAAATACAAAAAATTAGCCGGGCGAGATGGCGGGCGCCTGTAGTCCCAGCTACTCGGGAGGCTGAGGCGAGAGAATGGCGTAAACCCGGGAGGCGGAGCTTGCAGTGAGCTGAGATCCGGCCACTGCACTCCAGCCTGGGCGACAGAGCGAGACTCCGTCTCAAAAAAAAAAAAAAAAAAAATTTTGGGCCCACCTAACTTTACACCTGACAGCAGGTTCAGAGGTGTGAGAAAAAAAGGAGGAAGCCAGGAAGGAAACACACATGAAAGGCCTGAAGAGGATCAGGACACTTGCAAAAGATAGGCTCTGAGCTTCCCAGGAACCAGTCCAAGGTTAGTAGTTGCTCCATCATTTTTTTTTTTTTTTTTTTTTTTAGATAGAGTCTCACTGTGTCACCCAGGCTGCAGTGCAATGGCACAATCTTAGCTCACCGTAACCTCTGCCTTCCAGATTCAACCAATTCTCCTGCCTCAGCCTCCTGAGTAGCTGGGATTACAGGTACTTGCCACAATGCCTGGCTAAATTTTGTATTTTTATTAGAGACAGGGTTTCACCAGTTGTTCAGACTGGTGTGCTCCATCATTTCTAAGAGATTGAACAAGTCTGCTCAAGGGAAATTGGTGTTTTCAATACTGAGGCCAGGCATCTCATCACAATTAAAAGTGGGGATGTGTTTTACCCACGGCCTCACTATTGATGGTATTTGGGCTCCGACATGTGCACAGGTGACTGCCTGGCAGCCCTAGGACATGGAGATTTTCTCAGATTTTTGGCACAGAAAGTCACTGGTCATCTTTGGAGGAAGCATCATTTTTGGGAAACACTTCTCCATTGGATCCTGAGCCTCAGGTGGAAAACCAGGTCCTGTGTTGGGAATTTCTCTGGGAGGCTCCCTGGGTCTGGGGCTCCAGCTGCTTTCTGAGAAGAAGATGTCGGGGGAGAGAGCATGGCCCAGCCACATCCAGCCCTTCCTGCATGATTCCTGCTGAGCAGGGTGTTAGAGGGGTGAGGGCACCTGCAGTGGTCAGGCCTGTGTTTCTGTGGATGGGGCCAGGGAGGTGCACTCGGGGCATCCTAGGGAGTCTCTCCGATGGCTCCTGTTTGACTTTCCTGTGGCTGCTGTCACAAATGACCCCTAATTTAGAGGCCTAAAACATCACATACTGATTCTCTCCTGGTGTGGAGTCAGATGTCCAAAATGAATCCTAGAGTGCTAAAATCAGGATGCCAGCCAGGCCAGGCTCCTTCTGAGAGCTCTGGGGAGAATCCATTTCCAGGATTTTTCCAGCTTCTAGAGGACACCCTGGGCTTCTGGCCCCTTCCTCCAACTTGAAAGTCAGAGCTCAGCATCTTCAAGTCTCTCTCCCACTCTTCTCTCTCTCTCCCCACTCTTCTCTCACCTTTCCTCTTTCTCTCCCTTTCTTTCCCTCCACCCCCACACCTGCTCTCAATCTGACCCTCCTGCCTCCTTCTTTCCCTTATAAAGACCCCACCTTGGACCCACCCAGATAACCCAGGATCATCTTCCACCTCAGGCTCCTTCACATCCTCACATCTGTAAAGTCCCTGTGGCCACACAACACAGCACATGGACAGGTCCCAGGACTGGGATACAGCCATCCCTGGGCCCTAATTCAGCCACCCACAGCTCCTTTCTCTCCTTCCCCTCTCCTCTGGGTATAACAAGGGAATGCAGAGAGGTTGGTCAATGAATACACACCTACAGTTAGATGCAAGGAGTGTGTCCTAATGTTGGATAGCAGACTAGGGTGGCTATGGTTAGCAATAATGTATTGTATATTTCAAAATAGCTACAAGAGAGAACTTCAAATATACTCAACACATAGAAATGGTAAATACTCAAAGCCATACTCCAAATTCACTGTCTGGATGATGACATGTTGGATGCATGGAACCAAACAGCACATGCACCTCATAGAAATGTTCAATATTATGTATCAGTATAATATTTTCTATGAATAAGAAAGGTGAAAAAAAGATAAGCATAAAGTAGCCATTTGACCTAGCAATTTCACCCCTAGGAATTTATCTAAAAGAAATGAAAGCATGTGTAAAAAAGACATATACATAAATGTTCTCAGCAGCCTCATTCACTACAGGCAATAACTGGAAACAACCCAAGGGTCCCGTTATCTGAAGAATGGATAGACCCATGTGGTCTGTGCATACAGTGGAGAGCTGCTCAGTTATACAAAGAAAAGAAACTATGCATACAGGAGGCAAGGACTTCAAAACATTACAGTAAGTGAAAGAAGTAAAACTCCATGAGGGAAGTTGGTGGGTATGGACATAGTTTTGAACTGGCAGAATTTTACTGTGTTCATTGGGGTATTATGTATTGAGTCCCTGTTGACAAGGTACTGTGCTAGGTACAGCAATTATAGAAATGAGAAGCAGACTCCATCTCCATTGTGATGATACTCACCCATTTGACCATTTCTGATGAACACTCAGGTACCCTGACTCTCACTGCTTACATTTGTAGGCTTTAGTTAATGCCACTTAAACATCCCTTTTCCCCAAGTCTTCTTTCTTTTCTATTTTGTTTTTTTAAAGAGTGTTGCTCTGTCACCCAGGCTGGAGTGCAGTGGCACCGTCTCAGCTCACTGCAACATCCATCTCCTGGGTTCAAGCAATTGTCCTGCCTGAGCCTCCTGAATAGGTGGGATTATAGGTGCCCACTGCCATGCCCGGCTAATTTTTGTATTTTTAGTAGTGACAGGCTTCACCATGTTGGCCAAGCTGGTCTCGAACTCCTCCTGACCTCAGGTGATCCGCCTGTGTAGGCCTCCCAAAGTGTTGGGATTGCAGGTGTGAGCCACCGCACCCTGCCCCCAAGTCTCCCTTCTTTCCAACTCCCTTCATTAGACACACCTTTTTAAAGCAATCCCTGCCATACCCATGGCTTCAATTGCTTTTTATATACTTTGATGGCAATCAAATTTAAATGTCATTTTTATATAACAGCTTTATTTTACATGACACCTCATTTCTGTGATCATAAATTCAAAGTTGCTCTATGAAAGTAATAACTAAAAAGTTGTCATATTTTAGTATGTATTTTAGGAAATTTCCATAATGGTTTGACTTCGTGTGTGTATTTTTTTAAATATGAGTTGTGATGTCACAGAATGGAGTTATCCTACAGAGGTTTCCATCTAATTTTTTACCAGAGAGCTCCATTTCAATGCAATACTTAATAGTCTAAAACTATCTCTTTTTTTTTTTTTTGACACTTTGACAGAGCCTGAGCTCTGTCACTCAGGCTAGAATGCAGTGGCACAATCTCAGCTCACTGAAAACTCCACCACCTGAGTCCAAGTGATTCTCCTGCCTTAGTCTCCTGAGTAGCTGGGACTACAGGCACCCGCCATCGCATCTGGCTAATTTTTGTAATTTTAGTACAGATTGGATTTCACCATGTTGGCCAGGCTGGTATCAAACCCCTGACCTCATAATCTACCCAGCTCAGCCTCCCAAAGTGCTGGGATTACAGGCGTGAGTCATTGCGCCCAGCTGAAAACTATCTTATTCCCCATACCTACTCCTCTTCCTACGTTCTCTGTGTAGGAGAAAGTCACTGCTATTTACCCAGTCCTTCAAACTAGAGCCTCAGCAGCCTGTTTTTCCTTTTACTTCCCCTGTTCTTCCACATCTAATCATCTGATGCTTCCTGTTCTCTCTCCCAAATGATCACAAAACTTTTCCATCCACTTCAGTCATTTCCATTGCCTTTAGCCTTACCTGTTCTTCCAGATGAACATAATGTCTCTCTCTCTCTCTCTGTTTTTTGTTTGTTTGTTTGTTTGTTTGAGACAGAATCTCTCTCTTCACCCAGGCTGGAGTTCAATGGCATGATCTTGGCTCACTGCAACCTCTAACTCCCGGGTTCAAACAATTTTCCTGCCTCAGGCTCTTGAGTAGATGGGACTACAAGTGCCTGCTACCACGCCAGGCTAATTTTTATATTTTTAGTAGAGATGGGGTTTCACCATGTTAGCCAGGCTGGTCTCGAACTCCTGACCTCAAATGATCCACACACCTCGGCCTCCCAACATAATGTCTCTTAATTGGTCCCATTGCTTCCATCAGTCTTCTATTGTGCAGAGAGACCTCACTGCAAACACGTCTGATAGGGACTTCTCACCTCTGTGTGGTTCAGTGACTCTCATGTTTCCAGAATAAAATTTAAACTCTACTTAAACTCTAGTGCTGGACAGTGAATGAGCCTTTGTATTCCAGGTTCATCCACTGTCCACTGTCCAGCAGTGTAGCCTCAGACAACTGAACTCTAAGGCTTTGTTTGCTCACCTGCCTGAACTCACTGAGCAGTAGTGGGACCTTGGGGAAGTTACTTGACTTTCCCATCTAGATTTATGCTGTAAAATGTGTACAATGGGACTGTTTCTGAGGGTTAAATGAGTATGCCACAGTTGCAACACTGTCAGGCATATAATGCTTGCCAGATGTTGACTGTTCATCTTTATCCTATGAGGCCAAAGGTACCCCACTGTGGGGTTCTCAATTTTGTATGAGAAGATAATGCTTTATGATTTGTCAGTAAAAGAAATATCTGAGGCTGGGTGTGATGGCTCATGCTTGTAATCCCAGCACTTTGGGAGGCCGAGGTGGGTGGATCACCTGAGGTCAGGAGATCAAGACAAACCTGACCAACGTGGTGCAACCCTCATCTCTACTAAAACTACAAAAATTAGCCAGATGCAGTGGCACATGCCTGTAGTCCCAGCTGCTCAGGAGGCTGAGGCTGGAGAATCACTTGAAACTGGGAAGTGGAGGTTGCAGTGATCCGAGATTGTGCCACTGCACTTCATCCTGGTCAACAGAGCAACACTCCAACTCAAAAATAAATAAATAAGTAAATAAAAGAAATATCTGAGTACCCCTGCCATGGAAAGAAGAAACAGAGGGAGAAAAGGGAATTGGTAAGTCATAGCATTACAGAGCTGGGAAGGATGTGTTCTGTCCCTGTTTTATAGACCAGGAGGGGAAAGTGTGATGTGTCCCAGGCTTTCATTCAGGATACACAGCCATGGCTCTCTATTGAGAGTGGGACCTGGGCCCTGGGGGTAGCTATGGTGGAGTTGCAGATAAGAACTAACACTTGTAAGACAGGAGAGAAGCATTTAGTTACAAAAACAGTCAAAAACTTGTGTATAATTATATTTGGTGAGCAAATGAAAGCCGTCAGACTCTGAAAAACAGAAATGCTCCTGGAACTGACTTTAGTAACTGGGTTTTCTTGTTTTTTTTTCTTGAGAGAGACTTTCACCTTTGTCAGCCAGGCTGGAGTGCAATGGTGTGATCTTGGCTCACTGCACAACCTCTGCCTCCTGGATTAGAGCAATTCTCCTGCCTCAGCCTCCCAAGTAGCTGGGATTACAGGTGCCCACCACCACACTGAGCTAATGTTTTTATTTTTAGTAGAGATGGAGTTTCACCATGTTGGCCAGGCTGGTCTTGAATTCCTGACCTCAGGTGATCCACCCCCTCAGACTCTCAAAGTGCTAGCATTACAGGTGTGAACCACCACTCCCGGTTGTACCAGGGTTTTCTATTGAGTTTCTTGCTGAGAGTGACTTCAGGTAATAACTTCCCCGCACTTTCCTCAGGACTGGAAAGCTCAGGCAGCCCAGGGTGAATAAAAGCCTGCATAGTACAGTCACCACAGAGGGGCAGGGTGGCCACAAGGTGGGCAGCAGCAGGGATGCGCATTGTGAGGCATTGCATGAGGCTGTGGGGCTGGACATTGTGAGTCACTAGCCTGACCTGGCTGTTTCCTGGTAACCAGGTGACATAGGAAGCTTTGTGGATTATAGGCATCAGTCAGGGCCAGCAACCCTCAGTCGGTAGCTGGTAGTGGAAGGAAGAGGAGCTCCGACTGTGCTGTCTCACAGCAGTTTTTGTGCCTCTTGGTGCTTGTCATGTTTGTTTATTTTTCAGAGAAGACAGCAGGTCCCCGACCTCATAGACCAGCCAGTTTGGGAGGTGGCAGCAGAGTAAGTGCTGAGGCCCCAGATCTCCCTGGGGTCAGGCTGCTTCTGCAAGTGCTGTGCCAGCCTCAGTAGTGTGGCTGCTAGGACGGCACCATTTCAGTTTCATTGAAGGCTCAGGCAGGAGTGGAGAGGAGTGTGGGTGCCCCATGGGGTGTATACTGACCTGTTGTATCGACTGCACCTGTAGCTGGTGCAGGGGGAATGTGGCACCCTGTTATGAATCTGATATTTATGAGGCTGTGGCTGCTGCAACATCAGAATCTGCTACCATAGAGCCTGGCAAGTTGGATGTGGGAGCCACAGAGGGCCACAGCCTCCCAAAGTGCTGGGATTACAGGTGTGAGCCAGAGAACTCGGCCAAGAAAATAATTTTTATGTAAACTAGTTAACCAAAAATCACCCCCATACTCATGAACATTTTTTCATGGTAGAAAGTGTTTAAAGTCACATCTCTCAGCTTCATTGGTGTAGCTAGAGCAGGCTGTGTGAGCTTGGCCTGTTTGAATGAAGCTGGATTTTTAGGGAATCTCCCCAGGGAGAGTCACACAGAAGCTGCTGAATCCCCTGATCACAGGGCCCCAAAAGAGTGTGTACAAGTCATTTCAGAAGATGACTTACAAATGGGAAATCATCACTATTTTTAATTATAGCATTTTAATATTGAATTTTTAAATGATCTCTATGAAAAAGAATTTGTGATTAATACAATAGAGTAATTTGGGTAAAATTGAGTCCATTTCCAATGAAATAGGCTTTTAATCAAGTAATAAATCCTTTGAAACAGATGTTAATGTGGCACCAGCATAATTAGATCCTAGTGTACTGACATGGTCTTGAATACGTTAAGAAAATGCTATTTGTTTTGTAGACTTTCAAAACATTTGAGAGGGAGGAAGGCACTCTTCCATTAACCCTCAGTGTGCATTTATTTCCATTTTGGGTTGACTGTTTTGTGTTGCTGCCTGATGCCTCTAGTACAAGGCCAAGACCTCCATGTCTCATGTGTTTCCTGCTCCCCTCCTGTGCCATCCCTCTTCCCCTCAGGGGAATAGCCCAGCATCAACTCAGTCCGTGCTTGTTAATCAACCACCTTCATACACCACATCCAGCAAAGCTCCCTAACTGACTCACAGTCACCAACCACCGGTGCACTGATCTTTCCTCTGTGTCCTTCCAGCTCGTCCTGAGGATGGCCTGTTTTTAAGTTGTTCACCACAATGCAAAGATGAAGATGATGATAAAGATGGTGATGATGATGATGATGGTGATGTCCAGGTAAGGCTCACTTTTTTTGTCTTCCACAGCAATCTTGCTTTCTTGATTCTTCTCAATTAATTTTGATTTCAAAACCTGGAAATGCACATTATGTACACTGTACACTATTGTCTTTGTGGGGCTGGAATTAGTAGGAGTTTCTTCCCAACTGATACTTGGCACGTTGTGCTGCTTCTAAATGACAGCATCCATTATCAACTGGAATACTGAGGCATTTTCCAAAATACCAGTTTTCCTCCTTGGATGAAGCATTGTGCATTTGCATATAAAATTAAATTTAAAGGTTAATTCTGTGAATAGAGGTTTTGTTTTTCTGTAGCTATCCTCTGTGCTAGTCTTTGGGTATTTCAGCCTATGGCTCAATCACTGTACTGCCTTCTGGTTTTTTATCGTTGTCCAGAGAATAACAGATCTGTGTGAAGCACACAACAGAATCTGATTCTCATGTTTTCTTTTATATAATTGCAGATAAGAGCTTGGAAAGAAAGCGGCATGTACCATGAAATAATTCACTTCCCGAGGAGAAAACTTGCTAGGTTCATCATAGAGAAACCTAATTCTGGCTTCCTGCTGGGAAAGAGGCTTGGGGTTTTCATGAAAGTGATTTTGCCAGTATAGAACGCTGGCCCAAGAAGCTATAGGAAGGTTTGTCAACCCAGAAGAAAGATTTGGGGCTCACGTATGAAGCAGCGTGGGTTGGGAGACTAACCCATCATTCAGCTTTAGCTAAAGTAGGAGGAGTGGGTGAGTCACTCTGATGACTTATCCTGCTGGTTTTGTTTCTAAAGACTTGACACTGGAGAGTATAAGTGATGAGGAGACTCATCCAGTCCCAGGAGCCTCCAGGTTATCCCTGCTGATTTTGAGGAGGGGCTGAAGGAGGGGGTTTGAAATCAGAAGGAAAATGGAAATATGTGTGAGGTCTGGCTTGTTGTTTTCAGAGTTTCTTGGCATCATGGTAAGAACAGTCTGTATGGGCTATGAGGGTGCTGCGTTCATGAGAGATTCTCTTTCCAGTCCACTTGCTCTTTTCTGCCTGTGGAAAATCAGAGCCTTTGGTTTTGATTAATCAACACTCCTTGGGATCAGTCACAAGGGGTGTAGGCTTAAGCACTGGGTGTCTTCTGTGTTGAAGGGAATCTGGGGGACACAGCTTTCTCACAGGCATTTCCTGGAACCTAGAGACACAGTTCTTCTGCTGTGTGCCAAGGAGAAATCAAGAATCACTCTCTGAACTTTCAGGACTTGTTAGTGCACAGTCATGTTTCTGTCCTCACTGTGCATTCTTGGTTTAAAGGGATTTCCCGGGGTGGATGGTGGAGTGAATATTCACTCTGGGCTCACTGGTAAAACTCCAGTCTCCTTTGAAGGGAGAAGGAAAGTTTGACCTTGAGCACATTTCCAGCCTCCACTTCCCAATCCAGCATAGATTCTGAGATGAGGCTTCTTTCTCCCCAGTTCTCTAATTTTTGGGGAAGCGAAGAGTTTCTTCCTACAAAAGATAGTATCACAATATTTCCTGTTTTCAAAAATTTGGCTTTGGTTTTATTCTCCAAGTTGATATTCATCATTTGATTTCTAGACTTTCTTTTTCTCTCTTTGTTTTCTTTTTTTGGGGGCTGGAATCTTGCTCTGTCACCCAGGCTTGAGTGTAGTGGCAGGATATTGGCTCACGGTAAGCTCCACATCCCAGGTTCATGCCATTCTCCTGCCTTGGCCTCCCGAGTAACTGGGACTACAGGCACCTGCCACCACACTTGGCTAAGTTTTTGTATTTTTGACAGAGACAGGGTTTCACCACGTTGGCCAGGCTGGTCACAAATTCCTGACCTCAGGTGATCTGACTGCCTCAGCCTCCCAAAGTCCTCGGATTATAGACGTGAGCAACCATGCCTGGCCAGGGTTATTTTTAATATAATTGTGTCTATCTCAAGTAATGATGCTTTGAGTATTTTTGTCAATGGTTTTGGAATAACACCAGCAGTCACTTCTATGGAGTAGACTCTTAGAAGGGGCGTATCTTTCATTGTCATAAATAATGTTAAACTTTTTCCAAAATGATGACACCAATTCATGCTCCTCTAACAGCATATGTGAGTAGCCATTTCTCCAAATCCTCGTGAACTCTTAGTTTTATCTCTTTCTAAAAATTCCATCACTGTGGTTAGTCTTTCATTTGTGCAACGTATTACTTAACATTGTTACCAAAAAGAAATGTTGTTTTACTCTAATGCTGAAGTGCAGTAGGTTTGTTTACACCCGCCTCACCACAAACACGGAAGTAATGCACTGTGCTGACATTCCAACAGTTACGACTTCACTAGGCAAATGGAAATTTTCCACTTTGTTATAATCTTATGGGAGCACTGTCATACATGTGGTCTGTCACTGAGCAAAATGTCATTCTGCCACATATGACTGTAGTTAATAAGCAGGTACTTAAGTTATAAGAATGAAAATAATAACAGATATAAATTGTGTATCAGATACTCTATGGGCACTTCTCTATGTTGCCTCCTTGAAGTGTCACAATCACTTTGAGACAGAATTAGTTTTGTTATAGTCATTATATAGATGAGGAATGTGAGTCTCAGCTATGTAAATTACTCAAGAGACACACAAAGAGCTGGATCTCTTTAACACCAAAGGCTAGTCTATAAACTAACATACTAGTAGACTGTGGTGGCAAAGTAGACTTACCATAAAATGAAATGTGTTTCCACAGCTGGGCATGTGAGCTTAGTGAGGCTGGTGTTACCCATTGCTCCAGGGGGCAGAAATTGGTCTTACTGAAACTTGGATGGAGAAGCTCTTGGCTCAGGGAGTGAAAAGTTACTGACATGTTGTATGAGTGCAATTGAAGGATTATGCTTCTATAGAGCATGTGGTTGTTCTCAGGGAATGAGAACAGAGATAATCAAAGAGAATCACTGAGAGCAAGACTCCATCTCTTAAAAAAAAAAATTGCCCATGTAATAGTTAAAAATTAGATACAGTCAACCACACTGGGTCTCACTGTGTAAAAAAAAATGTGGTTTTAGACAGTGATAGGAAAGAAGAAAAAAATTAAAATACTTGATGTGTTCTATGTGGGACGGTGCAATAAAATGTTTTTAAGTAGAATTTTGTATGAAGTTCTTTAGGCAATAAGTAAAAATGGAAGAGAAACCTGATGGCAGAGAGCAGCCAGGACCACAGTTACCTGTGGACGCAGAGTCTGTGGTGGAGCCTGGAATGCAGCAAAGACAACGAGTCCCCACGGGCAGTCAGTTCAGTGACAGCACCGCTCATTATATGATTCGCAGGCACCCCAGCAGCACATGGAGAGAACAGGGAGGCCTAAGATGAGTCTGGGCCATGGAAGGTCTCCAGGGAGGGGATCATGGAAGATGTGAAAAGCATCCTGGAGGGGGAGGTAGCCCTGCAGTGTAGCGGTCCAGTTTCCCTCACTGATCTGACTTGGTATAGCATAGAGGTGCTCACAGAGCAGCCCCCAGTATCCTTCCACTTCCCTAAAGGCTTAAACACACCACGATGTGTATCAGTTTCTTAACGAGCACAATAGCACATTACTGAACACCAAAATGACAGAGAAGTGGCCTCATTTCCTGGGAGTGTTTCAGGGAGGGGAAGTGGTGAGGCTCCACTGGGGAAATGCTCATGGCCAGAGAAAGATGAGGCCTGAGGACTGGCGGTTGGGCTCAGCCACATGGAGACCACATAGTGCCCTACAAGAGCAATCTGGTGGTGTGGTGCTGGGGAGGGGAGAAGGCCAGGGCCACAGAGCCTGTGCAGGGATTCAGAACCAGAGGGCTCCTCAGAATGGGCACAGGAGATGGTCTGTAAGTGCCTGTTGGATTCCAGTGAGGGCATGAGGGGCAAGGAGGGAGGAAAGTAGTCCCACATAGGAGGATGCCTTGGGTGGGGAAGCAGATCTCAGAAGAGCTAGATTTCAGTCCAGGCAAGAAAGGGAAGAATGTTCCAGGGAGATGCTGAGGCCCTGGGGCCACCGGAGGGCTTGGAAAAAATGTTTCAGCAGATTGGGTCAGAAAAGGAGTATTCAGGGCCATGAAGGTGAGGTGAGCTGAGCTTCTTGCAGCCCTTGGTGCAAACAGGGATGAAGGACATAATGAGATGAGTCCTGAGTCTAAGGCAGAGAGCGGTGAGGAACCTGTGAGTTTGGGAAAGGGAGGGAAGGGCCTGGCTGGGAGAAGGCAGTGTTGTGGGCCCTCTGCAGTCCTGCCACGGAAGGTCAGAGCCCAGAGAGGCCCAGGGCTCCCTCGTCCCTTGTAACACTTGCCCAAGCTGGTGTACCCCTGGTCAGGGGGTGCTCTGTAGACATTGTACCCCTGGTCAGGGGATGCTCTGTAGACATTGTACCACTGGTCAGGGGTTGGTTGCTCTGTAGTCATTGTCCTCCTGCAGGACACAGAAGGTATGCATGTGGGCCTGCACAACCTTGCAGCCCTCAGTGGCCTCCGGCAGCATGGTGAGGGCCTTGGTGGCCTTCAGGTACACCCTGCCCACAGGTGAGTGTAGCAGCTTCAGGAGCAGACTGGTGACTTGTGCATCCAGGGCCACATACTTCTCGGCAGGCCACCAACACAGGGAATTTCTAACAGCCTGTGGGGGCCTCTTCTCACCCCCTCTCACCCCAGCCCTCTTTTGACCCTCATGCCTGCAGTCTCAGGGGAGGTGCCACCCTGTCCCCCTGCTGCAGGGATTCCCTGATTCATTCATGCAGTGAGATGCTGAGGCAAGAGCTGGGTTTCCCACCTCAGCACTCTTTTGGGCCAGGTAATTCTCAACTTGGGACCAAAACTCCCCTGCTGTGACCTTTGGGTCTGGAGCAGCAAACAGAACAAAGCCTTGTCCTCAGGAGCTCCCCTTGGGGATGAAACAGAAATTGATGGCAAGGATGGTGGTCACAGTGGACACAGGAGGATGCAGGGAAGCTGGGGAGGCTGCAGTTTCAGAGAGAAAGCTCTCACCTGGAAAGCCACTCTCCTGGTCCCACAGAAAGGGAACTCAGTCGAAACCTAAGAACGATGGGGCTGGGACAGGTCCTGGGAACATGCCTTTCTGCACACCACCCGGGGTCTGGTTCAGGGGCCACACTTGGAGAAATACTCACCCAGGCCTCTAAAGAGACTCTCAGAGGACCCCCCCAGCAAGGGGATGTGACCACAGCCAAGCCAGGGACTCTGGGGTTCAGTGACTGGCCCATTCTCACAATGAGGAGCCCAATGTGGGAACACCCCCCAACCACCACAAGCTCTGAGTCTTTGTGCTCCCACAGGTTTGAGGCCAGGATGTTGACTGTGATCCTGTGTGACCCGGGGTGAGAGACAAGACACTGCGCCTCCATTTCCTCAGCTGTGAAGGCAGACATCACCTCGCTTGAGGGTTTTCTAAATGTGAGGTTTGGAGACAATGCCTGGCACACAGGAGGCACTCAGTGACCGCTGGGTGTCAGGATCATCACCAGTGCTTTTCCTGTTCTCACCTTCCTCATGGTGAAGAGGCACCAGACCCTCTCCTGCATCTTCCTGCAGGCAGGGGCCAGCAGGTCCTGGATGAGCTCCTGGAGCTGCTCCTCCCTCTGCAGCTTCCACAGCAGTGAGCACATCAGACCCTTGCTGATGACACCTTGAGCCCCTGCATGACAGGAAAGGGCACTGAGGGTGTATTGGCCACACCCCATCCCATGCTGATTGGCCTCAGGGCTCAGGAAGTATTTTACAGAGCAACTGGGTGGGTTTGAAAAGAGAACTAGCAAATTACCCATCACCCCCCAAAAGCTGTCTGGCCAGAGGCCTGAGAAGCCAGCAGGAGGCTGTGGGTGATGGCCATATAAGGGGCTGAGTGAGAGGGCAGGCACAGAGGACCCAGGAAGGGCCAGACTTTTGTTGCTCGCATCTCAGGGTGTATCTGCCTTAGCAGGGCACAGTGTCCTAAGAGGCAGCAACCACCCCCGGGAGATCTGGCAGCTCACTGCTGCGGGGCCTGGGCACAGCAGGAGACCCTCACCTCTTCCCTATCACTGCCCTAGAGTAGGGGAGCCAACAAAGACCCTCCTTTCCACCAAAAATATTTCAAAGTGGTTGGAGACTCATGCCTGGTTAGACCAGCAGTTGAAAAGAGCTCTGAGTTCAACTCTGAGATGGAAGACTAAGAGTGTAGGTCGATGTCTCACACACGAACAAGAGCTGTGCCCCACCTAGAGCGATGGGAAGCCATAGGCTCTGGCCAAGGGGTCTTGAAGGGACCTCAGGCTCTGTGGGAAGGGGGTCTCCACATGGCACAACTGGGGTGCAGGTACTGGCAGAAGTACAATGAGGCAAGGCTCCCCCATAAACAGGCCCCACCTGGCTCCTCCCAGCTGGAGATGGAAGCCTGGGAGGGAAGTGGTCGGTCCAGCCTGGAGAGCCTGTGGGGCAGGTAAGGGTTGAGAGATTTTATGGAATGTGGAGGCCTGTGAAGGACAGAAGCCAGAGGGGTGAGGAGGAACATGAACCCCTAGAGGGACTTGGGCAGGCACTAGCTTTCACTAAGGAGTTACTATTTTGTCCATCAGGAACTTGAGTTAAATTTTCTTCTTTTTTTTTTCTGAGGTCGGTTCTCACTCTGTCACCCAGGCTAGAGTGCAGTGGCATGAACTCAGCTCACTGTAACATCTGCCTCCCAGGTTCAAGTGATTCTCCTACCTCAGCCTCCCAAGTAGCTGGGATTACAGGTACACTCTACAATGCCAGGCTAATTTTTTTATTTGTAAAGATGGCATTTCACCATGTTGGCCAGGCTGATCTCGAACTCCTGACCTCAAGTGATCCACCCGCCCCGACCTCTAAAAGTCCTGGGATTACAGGCATGAGCCTGTAATTAGCCCATTTCCGGCCTAATTTTTATTTTTAAATATCATATTAATATATTACTTACGCTGATTCCTGAGATTTCTGGCCCTATTTAAATTTGGCACCAAGGCCACCGTCTCACTAGCCCCGCCCCAGTCCTCTGGGTAGGGCAGGAATGGAGGCACCGGCAGGATGTTCACAGAGGATGGCAACCGCTGTCCCCACAGGGCACCCAGGCTCCTCCTTTCTCCCCTCCCCTCCCCCTCCTCCCACTGCATATGTGCCGCCTCCACGCCCTTTCCCACACTGGGTAGGGGCCACCTCCCCATGCACCAGGTGGTGGGCTCCCGCTGATGTTGTGGGGGCCTTCTCTGGGTCCCTGGGTCACTAGACCTCAGCCAGGGTCACCTCCTAGGAAACCCAAGCCCACACACGGTGCAGATGCCTCTGAGGGAAAGGCCCTGGAGAGGGCCTGTGGGGGACATGGTGCAGCTCCTCTCCCTGGGTAACCCCAGTCCTTGCCCTCTGTGTGGGTGGGAGGTAAAAGTACAAGGCCTTCCCTTTATTTGGGAAGATCCCCAGACAAAGCACTGAGCATCTGGGTTCATTTACAACCTTCTGGGTCACTATGGCCTGTTCATCACTGGTGAATTTTATACCCCACGTGATTATCATTTCAGGGACAGAACCTCCATCTTGGTGGCCTCATAGGCAGGTCCTACTGTGATCCCCATTGTACAGATAAGGACAGAGGTCAGAGAGGTGAGGCCACCCACCCAAGTCACTCAGCTGATATCACAGAGCTGGCAGAGTTCATGAGTACCTCGGACAATTGCACCAAATGCAGTGGATTGGGACAACTAGATCAAGATGTAGTTTCACAGAAATAAAGGCAAGGCCTTGTACTTTATTCCAAATATCAACTCTGAAAGGAACCAGATAATAAAGATAGTGTCAGCTTAGCAGCACTAGTGATTGAGAAAGTCATATGACTTTAGTTAGTCCAACTCCAGCTCTTCTCTGTCCCTGTTCCCTGAGCTGATGGAGCTAATGTGTGCATCTCTGTGGTCTCAGTTTCCCCTTCTACAAAGTGAGGGTTCCTGATTGGTGAGGGCCTTGCGGCCTGATGCCCACTCTTGCAGTGGCCATGCTGAGGGCTTCCATGAGGACACTGACCCTGTGCAACTCCAGCAGTCTCTCCACTGGGGGAGGGTTAAAACTAGTGGGTGCCAGGCTGGGACTGGGGTCTCAGTGTCCTGCAAGGACTTCTAGGCAAGGAGTCCCCATCAAGGTCAGGCTTTGTGCCAGGGCTGAGGTCCTGGAGGAACCCGATTTACCTCAAATCAAGTCCACAAAAAGAGCGAGTTGTGTGAGGTGACAGCCACATGCAGTGTGATGCTTGCAGGACAGAGACTGGGACAGAGAAAGCCCAAGGGGTCTCCATAGAGGATGAGTGACAGGTGCAGAGGACACCTGGCAGAGGACTCCCAGGCATGCAGTTTCAAGAAGCTCCAGGTGGCCCACAGGGCTGGAGCCAATGAGTCCTGGGGTCAAGGTGGTCTGAGAGCAGGCTAGACAGGTACCAGGCCCAGACCCAGAGAACTCATCCCTGGAGGACAGACTCATCTGGGGAGTCCTGTTGGCCATTTGCAGGGAATTGAGGAGACCAGACTTGGATGGGTGGGCAGGGGTGGGAATCCAGAACTAGGGACACTCCAGGGAGGGTGTTGTGGTGACCCAGGCAGTTTGACTGATACGAGAACAGATTCGGGAGAAGGAGGAACAGGAGAGGGAGGAGCAAGGACAACCCTGGGCTTTTTTGATAAACAGTGAAGAGAACACTGTGAGCATGTCAGCACATCCTGTATTTTAAACAAAATGCCCAAGGGAAGTGGTGATCTGCAAAGCATCCCAAGAAGGCATCAAGGGCTTGGCTTGGTCTGTCCCAATGCCATCCTCTCATTGACTTGCTCATAAAGGCTTACTGGGGCCCAGGCTGGGCGACACAGGGAGGGTGGTCCAAACAGAGGATGACTGTCCAGTCAAGACAGATCATGGCCCATTTTTGGAGCAATAAATGGGGAGGGGGTCCCTCCTCTACAGTGGGGGGATGCCAATACTGGTCTCACTGATCAAGTAACACTGGCTGGTGATGGGTGCCCCTCAGAGGCAGCAGTGCCAGTGGAGAGGAGACCAAGGGCTGTGGAGGGGAGCTCCCAGGGAACACAAAGGGAGAGGCTGACAGACCACAGGGTCCTTGTGGCCCGCTTTTATCCTCAGATCCAGGAGGAGTCAGTCTTTGGAGGGATTTGGGTAGGAGACTGATCATCAGATTTGTGTGCTTCTGGTGAGAGGGTGGTGTAGACCAGATAAAAGGAGGGAGGCCCAGAGTGGAGATTGGGGGTAGCCAGGTCTGGGGGAGGTGGGGAGCCTGGAGGAGGCACAGGTTTAAGCCACCCAGGGGCCCAGATTGCTGTGAAATGTGTGGGTGAAGCTCAACTGGGAGCACCAGAGGCTGATGGGGAGTAGTGGGCATTCTCAGGCCTGCCCAAGGGAGACTGGATTTCAGAAACATGTATGAAAAATCATAAAAATGTACATTCCTTTTAATCAAGTCATTCCACTTCTAGAAATCTGTCTTGGGGAGATAAAACTTCAGCTAAAAATTCTTAATGTGTGGGAGGCTGAGGTAGGAGAATAGCTTGAACCTGGGAGGCAGAGGTTACAGTGAGCCAAGATTGTGCCACTATATGCCAGCCTGGGTGACAGAGCGAGACTGTCTCCAAAAAACAACAAAAAAAGTAAATGTGTTCATGGAGGAAAAAATGGAAATAGCCTAAATGTTGAACAGTAAGGGGAGGTGAAATAAACTATGTTGCATCCATGGTAGGGAACATTAAACATTTAAAATAAATATGTTTTTGACAACCG
The DNA here is from genome assembly GCF_009764315.1 of Trachypithecus francoisi. Classification (NCBI taxonomy): domain Eukaryota; kingdom Metazoa; phylum Chordata; class Mammalia; order Primates; family Cercopithecidae; genus Trachypithecus; species Trachypithecus francoisi. Next base: position 46,492 of record NW_022680899.1, on the reverse strand, counting down.
TAATGATATAATAAACATTTTAAAACATTAACATTTGAAACATTTCTATTTTAATTTACAGTAAAATTTACTCTTTTTGGTGTAGCTAATAAAACCTAGTATAATTTTTTAAAAAATCATTGACTTATGGAACTATCACAATTGAAATACACAATATTTACACCACCACTCCCAAATTTCTCTAAGCACCCCTTTTTCAAATACAGTCTCATTCTGTCACATAGGCTGGTGTGCAGAGGTGTAATCTTGGCTCACTGCTACCTCCGCCTCCTGTGTTCAAGCTTTTCTCTTGCCTCAGCCTCTTGAGCAGCTGGCATTACAGATGTGTCACCACACCTAGGTAACTTTTATATTTTAGTAGAGATAGAGTTTCACCATGTTGGCCAGGCTGGTCTCAAATTCCTGGCCCCACGTGACCAAGTGGTTTTTTTTTTTTTTTTTTGATATTGTGTATCACTCGGTAACCCAGGCTGGAGTGCAGCACTGTGATCTTGGCTCATTGCAGCCTTGACCTCCCCGGCTCAAGTGATCCTTTTTTCCTCTGCCTCCCAAGTAGTTGGGACTACAGGTGTGCACCACCATGCCCCACTAATTTTTTAATACTTTTTGTAGAGGTAGGGTTTTGCCATGTTGTCTAGACTTCTCTTGAACTCCTGGGCTCAAGTGATCTGCCTGCATCAGCCTCTCAAAGTGCGTGAGTACTTGTGGGAGCCACTGTGTCTGGGAAAATCTGTTTAAAAAACAAAACAATAGACTTTATTTTGATTAAATTGCAGGTTAGTTACATGTGAGCATTTGATGACACTGAGGCTTGTGGCCACTGACCCCATCACCTAGGCAGTGAGCAAAGTGCCAATCAGGTGGCCCTTCTGCCCATACCCCCTTTCTGCCTCCTTTTTACATCTGATAGTCCCCAGTGTCTGTTTCCATCTTTATGTTCGAATGTATTCACTGTTTAGCTCCCACTCATGAGTGAGAACATGGAGGGTTTGGTTTGCTGTTCTTGCCTTGGTTTGCTAAACATAATAACCCCCAGGTCTATCCATGCTGCTTAGGACGTGATTGTGTGTTCTTCTTATGGCAGCGCAGTATTTTGTGATGTGTATGCACCACATTAAAAAAAAAAAAAGTTGAATCCATTGTTGCTGCTCCCCTAGGATGCTTCCATGTCTTTGTTCTTGTGCATAGCAAGGCCATCAATGTGGGAGAGCATCTGTCTTTTTGATAGAAGGATTTATTGTCTTTTGGGTAGATATCGAGTGTAGTGGCATTGCTGGGTCTGACGGTAGTTCTGTTTTAAGTTCTTTGAGAATCTCTAAACTGGTTTCCACAGTGTGAACTAGTTTTCACATTGACCAAGAGTGTAGCAGCGTTCCCTTTCCTTTGCTGCCTTGACAGCATGTTGTTTTGACTTTGAAAAAATGCCTATTGTGACCAACGTGAGATGATATCTCATTGTGTTTGGGAGCTGCATTGCGCTGTGGTTGCACATTTTTTCATGTTGGTTGATCACTTGAATGTCATTTTTTTTTTTTAATTTTTATTTCTTGAGACAGTGTCTCACTTGGTTGCTCAGACTGGAGTGCACTGGTGCAATCTTGGCTCACTGCAACCTCCACCTCTTGGGTTCAAGTGATACGCCTGCCTTAGCCTCTGAAAGTGCTGGGGTTGCAGGCAGCAGCCACCATGCTCAGCCTGTTCCTTTACATTTCTTTATAAAAATTTACCTTGTGGTAAAGGTGTACTACCAGAGGGTAGAATGAGACACTTTGGTCCATGCGTACATTGTATAATGATGAAATCAGGGTATTTAGCATCTGTCTTTCCTCATAGAGTGAGGTGAAGACATTCAGAATCCTCTTTTCTAGCTTTCTTGAAAAGTACACTCTGATAACATTAGACCTAGTCACCCTGCTGTTGTGGAAAAGAACTGCAGGTTTCATTCCTCTCATGGGAATATGTAACTTTATACCTGTTTCCAATCTCTGACTATGCCCCACCTTTGAACCTCAACCCGTTTAGAACAGTTATGCTTACTAGTTCTATGAAATAAAGTTTTGTAGATTACTCCTGAGTGAGACAATGAGATGTTTGTCTTTCTCTGTGTAGTTTATTTCTTTTGTCTCTTCTTGAGATAGCGTCTGGCTCTGGTTGCTCAAGCTGTAGTGTAGTGGTGTCATCTTGGCTCACTCCCACCTCAGCTTCCTGAGTAGCTAGGACTTTTGAGAAATGTCTCTTCAGGTTCATTGCCCAACTTTGGCTGGGATACTTGGTTTTGCACGTTTCGCTTCTTAGTAGCATTAGTTTCTCATGCATACCATGTAACAACCTCTTTCAGATAAGTGATTCCTCATCATGCCCTCCCTATATGAAGAATGCCGTCTCATTGTTGATTGGTTCATTGCTCCCTTTACCATGCCGTAGTTCTTGAGTTTTCTTTTTCATGTGTTGAGTTTTCCTTTTGTTAGCAGCGATTTTGGGTCAGGCCAGAAAGAAAAATCACAATTTTGATACATTTCATTGATTTTGAGTGTATTTTCCATATATTTCCTGTTTTTTATTTTTGCAACCTATGAGCATAGATGAAGTTGCCCTGAGCTTCCACTCACTCTGTGTTTTTCTGTAGAAGTTTTATGCTTTTGAGTCTTGTGTTTAGGTTTTCATTTATTTCGAGTTGGTATTTGTGTATTGTGTAACATAAAGGTCCTATTTCATTCTTTTTCATGTGGATATCCATTATTTTCAGATTCATTAATTGAACAGATATCCCACTCCTCATTTTGTCTTCCAGGCATTCTCTTGAAAACAGTGTGTTGACTCCATACAGATGTACATTTAGGTTCTGTTATGTCTGCATGGTTTCATTGTTAGGCCACTACCATAGTCTTTGGGTGAGTAGATCTTTTCCATGTAATTTGAAATTGAACAGTGTGAGACCTCCAAACGAGTTTATATTTCCTATGATTGCTTTGCATGTTCAGAGTCTATGGTAGTTCCATGTGAATTTTTAGCTGTGAATATTTACATTTCATGACAAGTTTGGTTCATACTGCATATCCAGAATTAGGGGTGCAATGGGGACACTGCAGTACTTGTGTACCTTGCATAAGGATTAAGGATAAGCTCAAGGAGGTTTCCATGTTTTGTGTGTGAGTTTCCAGTTTTCTCAAAGTCATTTACAGAACAGACTAGCTGTTTCCCATATTGTTTGAGTTTTTTGTTCGTTCATTCATTTGTTTGTTTGTTTGTTTGTTTGTTTTGATACAGAGTGTTGCTTTTATGCCCAGGCTAGAGTGAAGAATTGTGATCTTTGCTCACTGCAACCTCTGCCTCCCAGATCCAAGTGATTCTCCTGCCTCAGCCCCCAAGTAGCTGGGATTACAGTCACACATCACCATGCTGGCTAATTTTTCTATTTTTATCATAAGAGACCATGTTTCACCATGTTAGGCTGATCCCAAATTCCTGACATCAAGTAGTCCGCCAGCCTTTGCCTCCCAAAATGTTGGGATTACAGATGTGAGCCACCGTGCCTGGCCTTTTGAGAAATCTGTTGACTGTAAGTACATTCAGGTTTGTCTGTTGGCTACCCAATACTGTCCAATGATAAATGTTTCTATTTTTATGCCAGTTCCTTGCTGCCTCAATAAGTATAGCTTTTTGATATAATTTGACCTTTTGGAGCATGAGGCATTCAAGTGATTTTCCATTTCTGTGAAGTGCTTTGGATTTTCAGGGTCTTCCATGGTTCTCTGTGAATTTTCCCATTGTCCATTTATAGTTTTAAAATTGGGTTTGTCATACATGTCCAAAATTAGGGGGTAAAGTGGAATTTTTCTTACTTGCATACTTTGAGGAATGACGAAGTCAGGATGTTTTGCATATGTATTCCCATGTCTAGTTTTTATTTGTTTGTGGTATGAACTTTCAATGTTCCTCTCCTTTCTACCTCTATTTAAAGAGATCCTACCATATTGTTACTTGTAGTCACCCTCTGGTGGAGTAGATCACCAGCATTAATTCCTCCCCTGGAAGTGAAACTTGGTACCCATTACCAATGCCAGCCCATGCCCTCCCCCACCCCCAGCATCTGATAACCACTATTGTACTTTCACTTTCAATTAGATAATTCTTTTTTAGTCTCCTCATGGGTCAGATGCTGCAGTGTTTTTGTTTCCCTGCCTGGCTGATTCCACTGAATATAATGTCTTCCAGGCTTATCCGTGTTGCCACAAAGGACATTATGTCATCAATCTTTGTTGTTGGGGCATATTTCGCTGTGTCTGTATACTGAAGTTCCTTCATCCCTTCATCAGTTGAGGGACAGGTAGGTTGATTCCATACCTTGGCTTCGGTCAACCTGGGAAGGCAGCTATGCCTTCCATGCAGTGATTTCACTGTCCCTAAGTATATACCCACTGCTGGAATTACCAGATGAAATGGTAGCTTCCTTTTTGATTGTTTGGGAATCTCCAAGAGGTTTTCATAGTGCCTGTAGTAACAGTGATTTCTCCCAACAGTGTATGAGAGTATCTGTGTGTGCAACTTTCTTCAGAGAATTTGTTTGAAATAATTGGCTTCTTTGATTTGTTCAAATTAGGATGAGTGTGTATCTGAGCGTGGTTTTCATTTACAGTTTAGAGATGATTAGTAATGTTAAGAACCACCCTTTTTACGTGTTAGTGAATTGTGCATTGTCTTTTTAGTGATGTCTGTTCAGGTTTGTGTCCCAGTTTTGGTTGGGTTACTTGGGTTTGTGTGTTTTGCTCCTCAGTGGTGTGGTAGTTTCAGATACATGATTCCTTATAATGTCCTTTCTATCTGAAGAATGTCTTCTGAGTGTTGGTTGGTGCATTGCTTTCTTTAATGTGCAGAACTTCTTTAGGACTTTTGTGTTTTTGTTTCTTGATGATTTTAGTTGTGATTTTTTTATTTTTTTATTTTTTATTTTATTTTATTTATTTATTTTTTTTTTTGAGATGGAGTCTCGCTGTGTTCCCCAGACTAGAGTGTGGTGTCATGATCTTGGCTCACTGCAACCTCCGCTTCCCGAATTTGAGCGATTCTCTTGCCTCAGTCTCTCAAGTAGCTGGGACTACAGGTGTGTTCCACCACTCGTGGCTAATTTTTGTGTTTTTAGTAGAGACAGGATTTCACCATGTTGGCCAGACTGGTCTTGAATACCTGACCTTAGGTGATCCACTCGCCTCGGCCTCCCAAAGTCTTGGGTTTACAGATGTGAGCCAGCATGACTGGCTAGCAGTGATTGTTTTTGTAAGGTAAAGTCAATAACAAAAACTAGAAAATTTGACTTCTGTTGTTGGAAGAGGGTTTTTTTTCTGTTTTTCTGTTTTTTTTTTTTCTATTGTTTGCTTTTACATCCTGTGAGATTAGATTCAGGTTTTCCTAAACTTAAGCTCACTATGTATTCTCCTGTAGCAGTTTTACGCTTTTAGGTCTTGTGTTTAGGGTTTAATGTATTTTGAGTTTATATTTGTGTATTGTATAACATCAAGGTCTTTTTTCATTCTTTTGTATGTGGCTATCTAGTCGTTTCAGACTGCTCAATTGAACAGACTGCTGATTCCTCATCTCATCCTTTTTCCCCTTTGGGATGCAGTCCCACTCATGCTGTTGCCCAGACTGGAGTGCAGTGGCGAGATCTCAGCTCTCTGCAACATCTGGCTCCACAGGGTGGAGTCACCCCTGAGAGGAAACTTCCAAAGGAAGAATCAGACAGGTACACTCGCTGTTCAGCAATATTCTATCTTCAGCAACCTCAGCTGCTGATACCCAGGTAAACAGGGTCTGGAGTGGACCTCAAGCAATCTCCAACAGACCAAGAGACAGTCCTTCTGACTGTCAGATGGAAAACTATCAAACAGGAAAGACACCTATACCAAAACCCCATCAGTACGTCACCATCATCAAAGACCAGAGACACATAAAACCACAAAGATGGGGAAGAAGCAGGGCAGAAAAGCTGAAAATTCAAAAAATAAGAGCGCATCTCCCCCTGCAAAGGAGCACAGCCCATCGCCAGCAACGGATCAAAGCTGGTCAGAGAATGACTTTGACGAGATGAGAGAAGAAGGCTTCAGTCCATCAAACGTCTCAGAGTTAAAGGAGGAATTATGTACCCAGCGCAAAGAAACTAAAAATCTTGAAAAAAGAGTGGAAGAATTGACAGCTAGACTAATTAATGCAGAGAAGATCATAAACGAAATGACAGAGATGAAAACCATGACACGAGAAATACGTGACAAATGCACAAGCTTCAGTAACCGACTCGATCAACTGGAAGAAAGAGTATCAGCGATTGAGGATCAAATGAATGAAATGAAGTGAGAAGAGAAACAGAAAGAAAAAAGAAGAAAAAGAAATGAACAAAGCCTGCAAGAAGTATGGGATTATGTAAAAAGACCAAATCTACGTCTGATTGGGGTGCCTGAAAGTGAGGGGGAAAATGGAACCAAGTTGGAAAACACTCTTCAGGATATCATCCAGGAGAACTTCCCCAACCTAGTAGGGCAGGCCAACATTCAAATTCAGGAAATACAGAGAATGCCACAAAGATACTCCTCCAGAAGAGCAACTTCAAGACACATAATTGCCACATTCACCAAAGTTGAAATGAAGGAAAAAATCTTAAGGGCAGCCAGAGAGAAAGGTCAGGTTACCCACAAAGGGAAGCCCATCAGACTAACAGCAGATCTCTCAGCAGAAACTCTACAAGCCAGAAGAGAGTGGGGGCCAATATTCAATGTTCTTAAAGAAAAGAATTTTCAACCCAGAATTTCATATGCAGCCAAACTAAGTTTCATCAGTGAAGGAGAAATAAAATCCTTTACAGATAAGCAAATATTTAGAGATTTTGTCACCACCAGGCCTGCCTTACAAGAGACCCTGAAGGAAGCTCTAAACATGGAAAGGAACAACCGGTACCAGCCATTGCAAAAACATGCCAAAATGTAAAGACCATCAAGGCTAGGAAGAAACTGCATCAACTAACGAGCAAAATAACCAGTTAATATCATAATGACAGGATCAAGTTCACACATAACAATATTAACCTTAAATGTCAATGGACTAAATGCTCCAATTAAAAGACACAGACTGGCAAACTGGATCAAGAGTCAAGACCCATCAGTCTGCTGTATTCAGGAGACCCATCTCACATGCAGAGACATACATAGGCTCAAAATAAAGGGATGGAGGAAGATCTACCAAGCAAATGGAGAACAAAAAAAAGCAGGGGTTGCAATCCTAGTCTCTGATAAAACAGACTTTAAACCATCAAAGATCAAAAGAGACAAAGAAGGCCATTACATAATGGTAAAGGGATCAATTCAACAGGAAGAGCTAACTCTCCTAAATATCTATGCACCCAATACAGGAGCACCCACATTCATAAAGCAAGTCCTTAGAGACCTACAAAGAGACAGACTCCCATACAATAATAATAGGAGACTTCAACACTCCACTGTCAACATTAGACAGATCAATGAGACAGAAAGTTAACAAGGATATCCAGGAATTGAACTCATCTCTGCACCAAGCGGACCTAATAGACATCTATAGAACTCTCCACCCCAAATCAACAGAATATACATTCTTCTCAGCACCACATCACACTTATTCCAAAATTGACCACATAATTGGAAGTAAAGCACTCCTCAGCAAATATAAAAGAACAGAAATTATAATAAACTGTCTCTCAGACCACAGTGCAATCAAACTAGAACTCAGGACTAAGAAATTCAATCAAAACCGCTCAACTATATGGAAACTGAACAATCTGCTCCTGAATGACTACTGGGTACATAACGAAATGAAAGCAGAAATAAAGATGTTCTTTGAAACCAATGAGAACAAAGATACAACATACCAGAATCTCTGGGACACATTTAAAGCAGTGTGTAGAGGGAAATTTATAGCACTAAATGCCCACAAGAGAAAGCAGGAAAGATCTAAAATGGACACTCTAACATCACAATTAAAAGAACTAGAGAGGCAAGAGCAAACACATTCAAAAGCTAGCAGAAGGCAAGAAATAACTAAGATCAGAGCAGAACTGAAGGAGATAGAGACACAAAAAACCCTCCAAAAAATCAATGAATCCAGGAGTTGGTTTTTTGAAAAGATCAACAAAATTGACAGACCACTAGCAAGACTAATAAAGAAGAAAAGACAGAGGAATCAAATAGACGCAATAAAAAATGATAAAGGGGATATCACCACTGACCCCACAGAAATACAAACTACCATCAGAGAATACTATAAACGCCACTACGCAAATCAACTAGAAAATCTAGAAGAAATGGATAATTTCCTGGACACTTACACTCTCCCAAGACTAAACCAGGAAGAAGTTGAATCCCTGAATAGACCAATAGCAGGCTCTGAAATTGAGGCAACAATTAATAGCCTACCCACCAAAAAAAGTCCAGGACCAGATGGATTCACAGCTGAATTCTACCAGAGGTTCAAGGAGGAGCTGGTACCAGTCCTTCTGAAACTATTCCAATCAATAGAAAAAGAGGGAATCCTCCCTAACTCTTTTTATGAGGCCAACATCATCCTGATACCAAAGCCTGGCAGAGACACAACAAAAAAAGAGAATTTTAGACCAATATCCCTGATGAACATCGATGCAAAAATTCTCAATAAAATACTGGCAAACCGGATTCAGCAGCACATCAAAAAGCTTATCCATCATGATCAAGTGGGCTTCATCCCTGGGATGCAAGGCTGGTTCAACATTCACAAATCAATAAACGTAATCCAGCATATAAACAGAACCAAAGACAAGAACCACATGATTATCTCAATAGATGCAGAAAAGGCTTTTGACAAAATTCAACAGCCCTTCATGCTAAAAACGCTCAATAAATTCGGTATTGATGGAACGTACCTCAAAATAATAAGAGCTATTTATGACAATCCCACAGCTAATATCATACTGAATGGGCAAAAACTGGAAAAATTCCCTTTGAAAACTGGCACAAGACAGGGATGCCCTCTCTCACCACTCCTATTCAACATAGTGTTGGAAGTTCTGGCTAGGGCAATCAGGCAAGAGAAAGAAATCAAGGGTATCCAGTTAGGAAAAGAAGAAGTCAAATTATCCCTGTTTGCAGATGACATGATTGTATATTTAGAAAACTGCATCGTCTCAGCCCAAAATCTCCTTAAGCTCATAAGCAACTTCAGTAAAGTCTCAGGATACAAAATTAATGTGCAAAAATCACAAGCATTCTTATACACCAGTAACAGACAAGCAGAGAGCCAAATCAGGAATGAACTTCCATTCACAATTGCTTCAAAGAGAATAAAATACCTAGGAATCCAGCTTACAAGGGATTAAAGGACCTCTTCAAGGAGAACTACAAACCACTGCTCAGTGAAATCAAAGAGGACACAAACAAATGGAAGAACACACCATGCTCATGGATAGGAAGAATCAATATCGTGAAAATGGCCATACTGTCCAAGGTTATTTATAGATTCAATGGCATCCCCATCAAGCTACCAATAACTTTCTTCACAGAATTGGAAAAAACTGCTTTAAAGTTCATATGGAACCAAAAAAGAGCCCGCATTGCCAAGACAATCCTAAGTCAAAAGGACAAAGCTGGAGGCGTCACGCTACCTGACTTCAAACTATACTACAAGGCTACAGTAACCAAAACAGCATGGTACTGGTACCAAAACAGAGATATAGACCAATGGAACAGAACAGAGTCCTCAGAAATAATACCACACATCTACAGCCATCTGATCTTTGACAAACCTGAGAGAAACAAGAAATGGGGAAAGGATTCCCTATTTAATAAATGGTGCTGGGAAAATTGGCTAGCCATAAGTAGAAAGCTGAAACTGGATCCTTTCCTTACCCCTTATACGAAGATTAATTCAAGATGGATTAGAGACTTAAATGTTAGACCTAATACCATAAAAACCCTAGAAGAAAATCTAGGTAGTACTATTCAGGACATAGGCATGGGCAAGGACTTCATGTCTGAAACACCAAAAGCAACGGCAGCAAAAGCCAAAATTGACAAATGGGATCTCATTAAACTAAAGAGCTTTTGCACAGCAAAAGAAACTATCATCAGAGTGAACAGGCAACCTACAGAATGGGAGAAAATTTTTGCAACCTACTCATCTGACAAAGGGCTAATATCCAGAATCTACAAAGAACTCAAACAAATATACAAGAAAAAAACAAACAACCCCATCAAAAAGTGGGCAAAGGATATGAAAAGACATTTCTCAAAAGAAGACATCCATACAGCCAACAGACACATGAAAAAATGCTCATCCTCACTCGCCATCAGAGAAATGCAAATCAAAACCACAATGAGATACCATCTCACACCAGTTAGAATGGCAATCATTAAGAAGTCAGGAAACAACAGGTGTTGGAGAGGATGTGGAGAAATAGGAACACTTTTACACTGTTGGTGGGATTGTAAACTAGTTCAACCATTATGGAAAACAGTATGGCCATTCCTCAAGGATCTAGAACTAGATGTACCATATGACCCAGCCATCCCACTACTGGGTATATACCCAAAGGATTATAATTACTCTACTACAAAGACACATGCACACGTATGTTTATTGCGGCACTATTCACAATAGCAAAGACTTGGAGTCAACCCAAATGTCCATCTGTGACAGACTGGATTAAGAAAATGTGGCACATATACACCATGGAATACTATGCAGCCATCAAAAAGGATGAGTTTGCGTCCTTTGTAGGGACATGGATGCAGCTGGAAACCATCATTCTTAGCAAACTATCACAAGAAGAGAAAACCAAACACCGCATGTTCCCACTCATAGGTGGGAACTGAACAATGAGATCACTTGGACTCGGGAAGGGGAACATCACACACTGTGGCCTGTCATGGGGAGGGGGGAGGAGGGAGGGATTGCATTGGGGAGTTATACATGATATAAATGATGAATTGATGGGTGCTGACGAGTTGATGGGTGCAGCACACCAACATGGCATAAGTATACATATGTAACAAACCTGCACGTTATGCACATGTACCCTAGAACTTAAAGTATAATAAAAAAAAAAAAAGAAAAAAAATAAAATATATACCAATATTTTAAAATAAAAAAAAGAAAAAAGAAAACAGCACGACCATATTGTAAAGCATCATCACCCTGCTTTGGAGTGCAATACCAGAATATATTCCTCTCCTGTAACCTCTGTACCTATTGCCAGTCCTTGATGTCCTCTCCTCCCTCTAGCCTGTGGTGACCACTGCTGTATTTTCACCTTCAGTGAGTTACATTTTTCAGCTCCCACATGAGTGAGAACATGCAGGTTTGATCTTTGTCTGCCTTTCTGATTTGATTGAACAGAATATCTCCAGGTTCAGTCATATTGCTGGAAATGGTAGGGTTCTGTGAACTTTGATGGTGCAAAAGTATTCCATTGTGTCTGTATACTAGAGATTCTTCATCCATTCATCTGTGGATGGACAGGTCGGCTGATTTCTTATCTTGGCTTTTGGGCATAGGGCTGAATTCCACCTGGGATGACAGATAATCTCTTCCATGTCCTGATCATGTGCTCTGTGTATATACCTAGGAATAGAATTGCTGGAGAAAATGGTAGTTGTAGTTTTACGATTTCAAGAAATATCTAAGTGGTTTCTTTAGTGTGCATACTAGTTTACCATTTCTCATCAACTGTGGAGATAAGTTCCTGTACTGGAAATCTACACCGTGATTGTTTTGTGTTTTAATATGTTTAAATTTTTTTCTTGTGGCATCCATTGAATGTAGAGTGAGATGAAATCTTGAGTGTGTTTTTGATTTTTGTGTGTGTGTGATAAGTGATACTTGCTAGGTTATTGTGAATTTGTTTTTAATTTGTTATGTAGGCCTGGGTGGAGGACCTGAAGACATGAGGTTGATGCACAGGTCAAAGAGAAGATTCTCACTATCACTGATTCACACAATAGTGTAAGAAAATCACACTCAGATTACATCTCACTCCAGTTAGAATTAATGTTACCAACATTTGATGGCAGTTTTATTTCTATAGAGTATACAAACACACACACCCTCAACTCAAGAGTGCAAGGGACATTTTGACATATGTTTGGGTGGCATCATGATCAAATCATTGTATCTGGCATATTTGTGACCTTCCATCTTTATTATTTCTCTGTGGAGAGAATATTGAGAACCATATTTTCCAGCTGATTTTGAAAAAATTTTCTAGATTCTGTTGACCCTAGTCACCTAGTCACCTAGTTGTGCAATAGAATACCAGAATGGATTCCTTGTATCTGAGCATCACTCTGTACCTGTTATCAATCCTTGCCCAGGCTCCCTGCTCTCCCCAGCCTCCAGTAACCCCTATTGGAAGTTGTGCTTCTAGGAGACAATGTTTTCTGGATTCCACATGCTTGATGTCATGCAACGTGGGTCTGTACCTAGCAGACTCATTTCATTTCACCTAATTGTCTTCCAGGTTTCTCCAAGTGGTTGCAGATGACATGATTTCCTGAAGTCTTAGAGCTGAAGTGTGTTTCATTGTGTATATATACTGTGGTTCCTTTATCCCTTCATGTGTGGATAGATAGGTAGGTTGATTCCACAACTCGGCTATTGTGACTAGTGCTTCAGGACACGTGGAAAGGCAGATAACACAGGGATTCCATTTTCTCTAAACATGTACCCAGTGGTGGGATTGTCAGCTGGAGAGGCAGTTGTACTTTTTTTTTAAAGACGGAGTCTTGCTCTTATCTCCCAGGCTGGAGTGCAGTGGGGCAATTTCAGCTCAATGCAAACTTCACCTCCTACATTCAAGCAATTCTCCCACCTCAGCCTCCCAGGTGGCTGGGAATACAGGCACCTGCCACCACGCCTAGCTAATTTTTATATTTTTAGTAGAGATGGGATTTCACCATGTTAGTGAGGCTGGTCTCAAACTCCTGACCTCAGGTGATTGACTTGTCATGGCCTTCCAAAGTGCTAAGATTACAGGTGTGAGCCACTGCACCCGGCCTACCTTTTACTTTTTTAAGGAACTTCCAAAATTTTTTGTAGTTTATATAGTAATTTTCATTCCATGAAGAGTGTAGAGAATTTTTCTTTTTCCTGCAAGTCAGCACTGAGCATTGCCTTCAACAATTTTGATTTTTGTGTTTTGTAATACCCAAAAATTAGATTTGGTGGAATTAGATGGTAACCGAGTATGGTTTTGATTCACATTTTTGTGAGGATTAGTGATATTGAGAAACTGTCACCTGTGAGTCAATTTCCTGCCTTCTTGTCACTCAGGTCTATTTAGATCCTCTTACCTTAGATATTTTTTGTTGTTTTTGTTGTTTTTCACTTAGTCATATCAGTTTATTGTATGTGTTAGATAACAACCTCTTTCAGGAGTAGGATTTTTTATAGTTTCTCCCAGTCTTTAGGATGCTTGTTTTGTTGTTGTTTCATTGTTTTCTTTTCCCTGTAGAAGTTGCAAACTGTCCCTAGTCTCATATGGTTATAGTTGTGTATGCTAGCAGTGATTTTTGTGTTCAACACCCGACTTCCACTAAACACAAAAATATGTATGCATGTGCGTGCACGTGCGTGCACACACACACAGAACCAAGCCTTGCATTTTCTGTGGGTGTAGTTTCCCTACTTTTTTTTTTTCAGTGTTATGATGCTTTTGTACCTTTTGCAGCCTGTTTGCATAGATACTGGGTTTCCTAAAATATACACCCACTCTATGTTTTCTTATAGGACCTTTACAATTTCAAGATTGAGTTTAGGTCTTTAATTCATTTTGTATTGATTTTGTATATCGTGCATTGTAAGGATCCTATTTCAGTGTTTTTCCTGTGGAGATTCAGTTTTCTCAAAATCAATAATTGAACCAGACTCTCCCTTTCCCATTGTGTCTTTTTGGGGTTTTGAAAAATGTGTTCCCTACTTATCTTATCGAATAGAGTATTTGGCTGCCTCTTTCTGTCACTTAGGTCCTCGTTCTGTGTTTGTGACAGTCATGGATTGTTTGGATAAGTACAGATTGTTTCTTCATTTATTATTTTCTTTGATTCTAACCTTGGATTTTTTTTAATGCATTCTACTCTTATTATTGTAGTTTAAAGGGTACATATGCAAGTTAGTTACATCTGTTGATTGCATGACGCTGAGACTTGGGGTCCCAATAGCCCCATAACCCAGGCAGCGAGCAGAGGGCCCACAGGGTGGGTCTTCAGCACACGCTCCCTCCCCCTGCTTTTTTTTATTGGTCTGGTGGTCATTCTAGGTGTCTGTTTTTCTCTTCTTTATGTTTGAGTCCATTCAAAGTTTAGCTCCCGCTTATCAGTGAGAACATGTGGCGTTTGGTTTTCTATTTGGGCCTTAGTTCACTTATGACAGTGGCCTACAGTTTCCATCTTCTGGGCTCAGGTGATCTTCCCACCTCAGCCTCTGGATTAGATAGGACTACAGGTGCCCACCACCACATCCAGCAAGTTTTTGTATTATTGTAGAGATGGGATTTCATCATTTTGCCCAGGCTGGTCTTGAATTCTGGACTGAAGCGATCCCCTGCCTCGGTCTCCCAAAGTGCTAGAATTACAGGTGTGAGCCACTGTGCCAGCCTCTCATCCACTGTTGATGGCTAGGTTGATTCCATGTCTTTGACATTGTGAATAACACTGCCATGAACATACGAGTGTCTGTGTCTTTCGGATAGAAGGATTGCTTTTCCTTTGGTTGGATACACAGGAGTGGGCTTACTGGGTGAGATGGTAGTTCTGTTTTCAGGTCTTTGAGAAATCCCTGATCTGCTTTCAATAGTGTCTGTACTAGTTTTCATACTCCCCCCCCAAGGCATACCAGTGTTTCCTTTCCTCGGCTGCCTTGCCAGCGTGTGTTCTTTGTCTGCGTGGTCCTCACCATTGTGACTTGCGTGGGATGGCATCTCATCATGCTTTTGATTGACAGCTCTCTGTTAATGAGTGAGCTTGAGCATGTTTTCCTTATTTGTTAGTTGCTTGTACATCGACTCTGAGAAGTGTGTTTCCCATCCCTGGCCCATTATTAATGGGATAGTCTTTTTCTGTTTATTCCCCTGGTTGACTTGTTGAAGGGCCTTGTAGATTCTGCGTATTAGACCTTGGTCAGATGCACAGTTTGGGACTGTGTTCTCCCATTCTGTATGCTGTCTGTTTACTCTGTTGTAGTCTCTCTTGCTGTGCGGCAGCTCTTTCAGGTATTAGGTCTGACTTATCAATTTTTGTTTTTGTTGCCATTGCTCTTCAGGACTTAGCCATCTAAATGTTTTGCCAAAGCCTATGTGGAGAAGGGTATTTCACAAGTTTTCTGGTAATATTTTAATAGATTGAGGTTTTACATTTAAGTCTTTCATTCATCTTGAGTTCCTCTTTGTGTGTGGTGGGAGGTAGGGGCCTAGTGTTATTCTGCACATGGCTAGCTGCTTATTTCAGCACCAGTGATTGAACAGGGTGTCCTTTTCCCTTTGCTTACCTTTATGGATTCTGTGTTAGATCAGATGGTTTTCAGAGTGTGGTTTAACTTCTTGGTCCTCTCATGTGTTCCACTGCTCTGTGTGCAAGTGGGTCCCTGGCTTTTCCATGAAATTTAAAATCTGACATAGTCTGGATGTCTCAGGACTGCTGAGGATGAAACTCAGGGCACTTCATGGTCTCACATGAATATTAGCAGCCCCTATTTCTATTTCTTTCAGCAAATGTGTTGCATAGTGAAGAATCAATACAACGAGAGGGTAGAGTGTGGCATTATGGCCCATGCGTACCTTGTGGAATGATGAAATCAGGGTACTTAGTGATTCTGTTACCTTTTCCCATTGTTTATTCCTTTATGCTGAGAACCTCCAGTATTCTCCTGCCAAGCGGCGTTGAAAGTGATGTGCCGATACTGTGAACCCTGGTCACCCTGCAGTGCAATAGAACAACAGAACTTTCTTCCTCTCATTTATGTGTAACTTTGTACCCATTTACAATCCTTGCCCATTACCCCTGTTTTCCCCTAATCTCTGGAAACCAATATTGTGCTCGCCAGGTCTCTCAGATAGAGTTTCTCAGTTTCTGCATGTGTGAGAGACTCAGGTTTGATTCTCTCCCCCTCACTCATTTAATTTACCATCATGTCCTCCAGGTGCAACTGTGAGGTTCCCCACGATATGATTTCATTGTGGTTTTCTGTCTGAAGAGTATCCCGGTGTGAACATGTAGAGTAGCTTCTTTCTCCCTTTGTCTGTGGATAAGCAGGTAAGTTGATGCTTACACTGGCTCTTGGGAACAGTGCAGAAATCCACATGGGTGGGTAGGTCTATCTTTGGTGTCCTGATTTCAATGGCTTTGAGTGAATTTCTAGTAGTAGAATTGCCGGTTGAAATGGTAGTTGGAGTCTTTTAAGGCTTGGAGGAATCTCCAAGTGGTTTCTGTAGCATGTGCACTAGTTTACCTTCTCATCAACTGTGGAGAAGAGTGTCTCTCTCTCTCTGTCTCTCTCTCTCTGGGAACACACCAGCATTTGCCTTTCTTTCAATGATTTTGTGTTTTTTTGTAACATTCATTCCAATTAGAATGAGATGGTATGTAAGTGTGGTTTTGATGTACACTTTGCTGTGGTTAGAGATGTTTGCCAAGTTATCATGAACTTGTTTCTATTTGATGTATAAGACTGAGCAAAGAACCTGAAGACCTGAGATGGATGCACAGGTAAAAGATTCTGAATCAACATTACTGAACCTCATGAGAAGTCAGTCAAAACCACACTCAGATATCATCTCACTCCGGTGAGAATGAATGTTACCAAAATGAGACAGCAGTTTCATTGCTGTAGAGTATGTGTGTATAACCAGCGGGTGCAAGGCACAATTTGATCTGTGTAAACATAGCATCATAATGAAATCACAGTATCTGGCACCTCTGTGAGCTCCAGACTTAAGATTTCTCTGTGGAGAGAATATTCACAACTGACCTTTGTAGCTGTTTTGAAAATTTTGGTTTTCTGTTCTTGCCTTCTGTTCATAATGGCGTACGGCTCTGTCCAGGTTTCTGGTAAGTGCATGGATTTGTTTTTTATGACTGTGTAGTGTTCTGTGGTGCGTATATACCACATTTCCTTTCTCTGATCCACTGCTGATGGACACCAAAGCTGATTCCATGTCTTTACCATAGTGAGTAGTACTGCCATGAACTTACGAGTGCATGCATGTTTTGGATGGAAGGATTTTCCTTTGGGTAGATCCTTAGGAGTGGGTTGCAGCGTTGGGTGGTAGTCCTCTTTTAGGTTCTTTGAGAAATGTCCACACTGCTCTCCAGGGGGTCTGAACTAGTTTGCATTTCCCCCAACAGTGGAGCCGCTTTTCTTTGCTCATCTGCCCCAGCAGCCTCTGTTGTTGTGGACTATGTGGCATAATTGCCATCCTGACCAGTGTGAGATGGTATCTCAGTATGTTTCTGATTTGCATTTCTCTGATGATCCTGAGATTGAACATGTTTTCATGCTCATTGGTTACTGGTACACCTTCTTTTAAGTGTGTGTTCATGTCCCTTGCCCATTTATAAGTTGGGTTTTTTTTTCTGATTTTATTTGTTTAAGGTCTTTATGGTAAGCCCTGGATATTAGACATTTTTCAGATGCATAGTTGGGGAGTATGTTCCCTCATTCTATAGGCTGTGTGCTGACTCTGTGGTCATTTCTTGTTCTGTGCAGCAGCTCTTTTGTGTATTAAGTCCCACTTATCAGTAATTGCTTTGTTGCCGTTGCTTTTCGGGACTTGACATATAAATGCTTTGCCAAAGCCTCTGTCGAGAAGGGTATTTGCTAGATTCTTGTGCAGGATGTTTTCATTTCAGATCTTGCATTTTTATGTATTTATGTATTTATTTAGTGACTGAGTCTTGCTCTGTTGTACAGGCTGGAATGCAATGGAGCAATCTTGGCTCACTGCCCCCTCCACCTTCCAGGTTCAAGTGATTCTCTTGCCTCAGTCTCCTGAGTAGCTGGGAATACAGGCACGTGCCACCACGCCCTGCTAACTTTTGTTTTTTTATTAGAGGCAGGGTTTCATCATGTGGGCCAGGCTGCACTTGAACTCCTGACTTGAAGTCATCTATCTGCTTTGGCTCCCAAAGTGCATGGATTCCAGCCATGAGCCACCATGCCCAGCCCTGGATTTCGCATTTCAAACTTTGATTCATTTTGAGTTGTTTTCTGTACATGGTGAGACACAGGGGCCCAGTGTTATTTCTTCTACATCTAGAGAACCACTTATCCCAGCACCACTTACTGATAGGGAGTCCTTTCTCCATCACTTATTTTGTTGATTTTTTTCAAGTGTCAGATGGTTTCAGATGTGCAGGTTTATATCTGGGTCTTCTAATGTGTTCCACTGTTCTGTGGAACAGGATCCCCAGCTTTTCAGTGAAAATGCCAAGCCATTACATTGTCTATGGGTGTTTCCTTGTTTTAAAGTTTTTTAAATACCTTTAGCAGCCTACGTGCATGGATTTCTTTTCTAAAAGACGTGTGCACCGTGTATTTTCTTGTAGGAGTTTTGTGGTTTCAGAATTGAGTTTTAGGTCTTTAATGTATTTTGCGTTGATTTTTTTGTTGCGTGACGTAAGGGTCCTCTTTCAGTGTTTTCCATGTGAATATTTGGTTTGCTCAAAATCATATGTTGGATAGGCTCTCTTTTGCCCATTGTGTATTTTGGTGTTCTTTTGAAAAACGTGTTCAATATATGTAAATTGGGGTTGAGTATTTGGTTTACTCATTCTGTCCACTTTCTTAGTTTATGCCAAATAAAAGATTGTCTGGATAATTATAGAAGTTTGTGTTTTTCATTCATGCTTTTAACTTCCAAGTTTGTATTTCTAACATAATATCCACCTTTATTACAGATTAAGTGTACAAAGGCAGATTAGTTACTGCATGACACTGCATTGTCATAGATATTGCATGACACTGAGACTTGGGGTCCAAGCAGGCATATTATCATGCAGGCAGTGGGTGGACCCACCAGATAGGTCTGTAGCCCATACCTCGTCCCTTCTTCCTTTTTCATCTGATAGTCACCAGTGTCTGTTGTTTTCACTTTTATGGTAGGGTGTATTCAATGTTAGCTCCACCTTATAAGTGAGAACATGTGGCATTTGGTATTCTGTCATTTCCTTCTTTCTCTTTAGATAATGGCCTCCAGCTCCTTTCATGTTGCTGCCAAGGACATGATTTCCTTGTTTTTTTTTTGGCTGCCTAGTGTTTTGTGGTATATATGTACCACATTTTCCTTTTCTCATCCACTGTTGATGGTTACCTAGGTTGATTTCATGTGTTTTCCATTTTAAATGGTGCTGCCATGATTGTTAGTCTGCATGCATGTTTTGGACAGAAGGATTTATTTTCCTCTGTGTATATCCCAGTGGTGGGATTCCTGGGTCAGATGGTAGTTCTGGTTTAAGTTCTTTGAGTAATCTCTGAAGTGCTTTCCATGGTTTCTGAACTACTTTGCATTTTCTCCAAAAGTGGACCAGTGTCCCCTTTCTCTGTTGCCTTGCCAGCCAGTGTCCTTTTTTTTTTTTTTTTTGGTTTAACTCTGTAATCACCATTCTGACCAGCGTGAGATGATATCTCATTGTGCTTTTGATTTATATTTCTCTGACAAGGAGGTTCAGCATATTTTCATATTTGTTGGTTGCTTGTACATCATCTTTCGAGAAGTATGTGTTTATATCCATTGCCTATTTATTAATTGAGTATTTGGGGGGTTTTGCTAATTGATTTGTGTAAGGTCTTTAAGGTAGATTCTGGATATTAGATCTTGGTCAGGTACATAGTTTGGGAACATTTTCTCTCATCCTGTATGTGGTCTGTCTATTCTGTGGGTAATTTCTTCTGTTCTGTAGTGGCTCTTTAGTGTATGATATCCCACATGTCGATTATTGCCATTGTTGCAGTGTCATGTGGGGTCTTAGGCATATAAATGCTTTGTCGAAGCTGATGTCGAGAACGGTATTTCCTAGGGTCTCTTGTAGGATTTTGTACTTTGAGGTCTTCCATTATATTTCATTCATCTGAGTGAACTTTGGTACATGGTGAGAAGTAGAGGCCTAATGTTACTTACTCTTCTGCCTATGGCTCACCATTTATCCCAAGACTATTGAAAAGGGAGTTCTTTCCCCATTACTCATCATTGTGTATTTCATCCAGCATCAGGTGGTATGAGGTGTGTGGGTTTACTTCAGGTTCTCTGTTCTCTTCCACTCATCTATGTGGAAGCACGTCCCTAGAGTTTGAGTGAAATTTCACATCAGGGAGTGTGATGCATGCAATGTAGTTTGAATTTCTTAGAATTGTTTTGGAAGTACAGGTCATTTCCTGGTCTCACATGAACTTCAACATTGTTTATTTCTATGTCCTTAAAACCAATTTGCTCTCTAGTAAAGGTATGCAATTAAAGAGTATAGTGGGACATTTTGATCCATGCATATGTACCTTGTGTAATGATGAAATCAAGGCATTGACTGTCTCTGTTACCTTGTGTAGTTATTATTTGTTAGTTCTCTGTGGTTGCAATATTCAGAATCCTTCTTTTCAGCCATTTTGGAAAATATGGTAGGATACTGTTAAGTCTAGACACCCTGCTGTGGAGTAGAACAGTTGAATTTATTCCTGTCATCTCAGTTAACATTGTATCCATTTCCCAGTTCCTGCCCTGGCTCCCCCACCCCCAGGCACTCTTCACTACTGTGGAATGTTCTACTTCTAGGAGATAAAGTCGTTTAGAGAGAAAGTTGATCTCATTCTCACATGCATGAAATCATGACGTGTTTGTCTGTCCCTTCCTGGCTCATTTCGTTGAAGGTTATGTCCTCCAGGTTTCTGTATATTGCTGCAGATGACATGGTTTCATGAATTTCTATGGCTGAGGAGGATTCCATTGTGTACTGCAGTTTCTTTATCCCTTTATCTGTGCATGAACATGTACGTTGATTGGATACCTTCGCTATTGTTCATATTGCTTCAATCACCATAAGAAGGCTGGTATCTCTTCAATATAACAGATTTCATGTGCTTTCTGTGTATAACCAGTGATGGTATTCCTAGGTTAATGGGTAGTTGTAAAATGTTTAAGGCACCTTCAACTACTTCATTTCGTGTGTATAGTAATGCACATTCCCACCAATAGTGTATAAAATCTCTTTTTCTGCATTTCTACATTGGCCACTGCCTGTGAATATATGGGTTTTTTGTTGTTTTTGGTAAGTTTCATCCTAATTAGAGTGAGAGGTATGTGAGTGTGGTTTGCACTTAGACATGTGTGTGAGGATTAGTGAAGTCGAGCAGCTTCTCTTTGACCTGTCAGTCAATTTCATGATTACTTTTCAGATATGCCTCTTCAGGTTCTTTGCCCAGTTTTAGCTTGGGTATTAGGTTTTGTTCATTTTCCCAGTAAGAGTAGTGAGTTTCTCATATATGTTAGATTGCAACCCCTTTCACAGATATGATTCTGCTGAACTTTCTTTCAATGTGTAGGATGCCTTCTTTTTCCTATTATTATACTTTATGTTCTAGGGTACATGTGCACAACGTGCAGGTTTGTTACATATGTATACATGTGCCATGTTGATGTGCTGCACCCATTAACTCATCATTTACATTAGGTATATCTCCTATTCTATCCCTCCTCCAACCTCTGAACCCACCACAGGCCCCAGTGTGCGATGTTCCCCTTCCTGTGTCCAAGTGTTCTCACTGTTCAATTCTCACCTATGAGTGAGAACATGTGGTGTTTGGTTTTCTGTTCTTGTGATAATTTGCTGAGAATGATGCTTTCCAGCTTCATCCATGTCCCTACAAAGGACATGAACTCATCAGGATGCTTTCTTTGATGGTTCATTGTTTCTCTTTCCCATGCAGAAGCTCTAAAATCATGTATAGTCCCATGTGTTTGTATTCACATTTGTTAGCAGTGATTTTTGTGTCCCATCTGAAAAGAACAAAAAATAAGAAAAAGTATTGCCAAATCAATTGCATGGCCTAAAGGTTTCTTGCCAGAGATAATTTTTGCTTTTGTTTTCTTTCTTTTTTGCAGACTGTATGCATAGATACCAGTTTTGCTGAAATACAAACTCCCACTTTTCTTATAGGAGCTTTGTGGCTCCAGAACTGGATTTAAGCATTTATTTTGTGCTGATTTGGGGGTATTATATTTCAGACCCTAAAATGTTTAGTTCTTTGACTTGTTTTTGTCTGATATACCTCAATGCGGTTTGTGTTCAAATTAAGCTGTGGGACATCCTTTAGATACTGGGTTCAAACAATTCTCTCCTTCCTTGATGTTCCCTTAGGGGAGAGGTGTCAGAAAGTCTGGGAAGATCCATAGTGGGAAAACTTTATTTCCTGGAGACTCATAGGCAGCTCCCTTCTGCAGAGGACTTCTGGAGAAGGCCAGCCCTACCACTTGCATAAATACCTCCCATCTCCAGCCCTTCAGTAAATATTTAAGTGATTCATTAAATATTTACAACTTAAAAAAGTAGAGTAACCCACTGGAACTTGAATTTAACTAGAATTTAAGTTTAAGAGTAGGTGGTCAGTAGAACAAGTGTGGTAGATTCGGTGACATACTATGCGCTTTAAGGGTTTTTTTGTTTGTTTGTTTTATTTTTTGTTTTCCTTATACAGAGTTAGCAATAATTAATTTGAATAAAGAAGGAAAACATTAAACAGTTGGCAGGTGTAACGCAAAAGCAATTCCATGACTTGTTCAGCCATAGCCTCAATTTTGCATGCTAGACTATGAATCCTAAAGACTGGTATACAGTTACTGCACTGGAGATACTGTTCTCATTCCAACAACAATAGAACATTCTGAATAATGTTTTAAAATTTTATTTTAATGGAACTTAAGAAAAAAACCCGTTACCTACACACTAAAGAAAATAAACATAAAATGGTCTCCCACCTGACTTGCAAAAGTCCCATGGCCTGATCCTGGCCAGCAGAGGGGGTTGGGGTTGAGGAGCAAGGTCAAGATGCAGCTGAGCTGCCAGCCACCTAGATGTGTTTCCCTGGTGTCCCCGGTCTCGGTGAAGGATGATGCAAGCCAGTGTTCTGGCCAGCATCGAGATGGGGTCCCAGCCACTGCAGGATGTTTCTGGGTTACTGGAATTCAGGCTCCAGCTGGCAGGACAGCTTGTAACTGCAGGACAGAGAGGCAGCTGTGAGGCCACCATTAACCACACATCAGGTTCCCTCTCAGTGCCTGCCCAGCTGGAATCCTGGTTCGCCAGCAGTCCCCATGCAACAGGGCTGATGCTGGCAGTGGAGTCATGGCCATAGGCTCTCTGCAGCTCACGACAGGACAGCCTCCTCTAGGCCAGTTTGGGTGGCTCACACCTGTACTGTCAGTACTTTGGGAGGCTGAGGTGGGTGGATTGCTTGAGGCCAGGAGGTTGAGAGCAGCCTGGACATCATCATGAAACCCCACCTGTACCAGAACAACAACAGCAGAACAACCGGACACGGTGGTGGATAGCAGTAGTTCCAGCTGCTTGGGAGGCTGAGGAAGGGCTTGAGCCCAGGGGGCAGATGTTGCAGTGAGCAGAGATGGTGACACTGCAGTGCAGCCTGGGCGACAGAGCCAGACCACGTTAAAAAAAAAATGGAGAGCCTTCTCCCACCCTCTGCCCATGTGCCAGGCCCTCACCTCTCCTTGTCACTGAGCTGCTCCATTCTTGAGAAACAGGTGAGAAATTTCTCCAGAGGCCGTAGCCTGTAATTTATGGCAGCCACTTGGAGCAGCTGCATTTCCTGCAGAACTTGGACCTCCTAGAGACAGAAGGAAGGATGCTGACAGGGCCTGGGTGGAAGATGATGAGGGGACCTTTGGCAGGCAGGGGGAAGGGGCTGGTCCCTGGGTCCATTCTGTGAAGGGGCCCCATGAAGCCCCCAGTCTGTTCTCAGAGTTGGATGTGAACAGCCCCTCCTGCAGGAATTGGTCTTTGATTCCAGTGCCTTTCCCACTCTCTCCACTGGGATAGGTCTCCTCCTCCTCTATGTGTCAAACCCTCCCAGTAAAACTAAGATGTAGAGGATGGAGCCAGGGAGTGTCCTGTCCAGGGTGGATTGTGATGTCCACATCCCCACCCTCAACCAATGTGAGTGCCCCAGCTGCTCACCTTCCTCCTTTTGTTGGTGTTGCCCTGGAAGGCAGACAGAGTCCATCAGAAAGGTCCCTGGCCCACAACCATCCCCACCCCATCCCTTCCCATACTGCTCTACTGCCAAGGCCACCAGGGACAGGGGCGGTGCACATGACAGGACTTGAAGCTGCCTCAGGCTCTGGGCTCTAGAGCAGGGGGTAAGGGAGCTGAGACTTGGGACCTTCTGCCCCGACCCTCTCTGATGACAGACAGAGAAACTGAGGTCTCACATAGAAAGAAAGCACTCAGTGACCCTGGAATTGCCTGCCCTTGGAAAGGCTCAATTTCACCCTCCTATTATGGGACTACCCCATGGAGAGTCTGAGTCCAGTTCAGCCCACACCTCAGCAGCATTGCAGTCAGGCAGCTCTGCAGCTTCACCACTCAGAGATAGGGACTGGTGGCTGCATGGAGCCTCCTTCACTCAGCCCTATGAGATGGGCCTGACTCCCACACCCACAGGAGCGGCTGTGAAGCTCTCAGGAGAGGTTTTCCAAGGGCTGAGATCTAAAGGCTTGGTCCAGGCCCCTCTCCTCCCAAGCCTCAGGATCCTGGTTCCCAACCAGCCTGCCCTAGGCTCACTCACATCCAGATCATCCGGGATGGCTGAATCCAACCTGTGTAACTCAGTCAGAAAGTCCCCCAGGAAGGGGACCACGCCCTGTGCCATGGAGGGGGGGGGAGGTGGGAGGAGTAGTGGTGATGAGTGTTGACCCTCAGGTGTCTGCCCAAGGCCCTGTCCCATGAAATCCCATTAGCCCCTGTCTCCCAGAAACCCCCTCCCAAGGTCTCCCAGTTGTAGCAGCCAAAGACCCTCAGCTGCCTTTCCCAATTCTCTGCCTCCTCTATACCAGCCGACCTCCAAGTCTAGCAATCACTCCTAGTTACCTCTATAGTGGGATTTTAACAAGTCACAAGGGCCTGTGGTCCCAGCCTTACCCTTCCCCACATCCACTCTGAGTCCTGCTTTCTCACACCCTTGCTCTGGTCTCTCCAATGGAGTTTTCCCAGGCCCAGTGGCCATAGGAGGACAGGGCTTGGGAGGAAGCCCCCACTGTCTTGATATGGAGGTCTCCACTGGTGGGGAAAAGAGCCCTGTCCTCCGATCCCCTGCGGTCCCTCCATGCCACAGTTTCACTCACCTTCTTCTGTCTCTGCAGCCTCATCTGGGCTCTCTGGGGGTTCCTCTCCTGGGTGGCCACTTTAAAGCTCCCCATCTGCCAGGTGTCAGGGACAGGGACAGTCAGGCTCTCCTCCCTTCCCCCCGTTACATCCCAGCCACCCCACACTTGGATCCCCAGGGACAGGCGTGAGTCACCTGGCACAGTGCTCATACCACCGGCCCAGCTCCACACTCCCTATGTGTGTCACCCAATAATGCAGCCAGGCCTCCCTGAGACTGTTTCCTCTTCTGTAAAGAGCCATGAAAACCACAGCTACCTCACAGGGCCTCTTGAGTGCTCAGTTCCCTGCAGCTGTTGTCATTGTTCTCCCCCTCATCCCTCTGAGGAAGAACCATTCACGAGCACCCTCAGATTGCTTTCTTTCTTGAGTCTCATTTCCACCCTGTGAGGCCCGCACTACAGGCTCAGCATCCCTTCATTTTCCAGATGAGGAAACAGACCCAGAGCGGGCAGTGACTCTGCAGGGCCCCAAAAGAGAGGGCATCTCCTCCCCCTACTGGAGGCTCTGTCTCGGCTGCCTTCACCCCACATCCCAGCACCACCACCCATCAGGGTCTTGTTCTCTGGAGCCTCTGAGTGTCTGGTTCTCCAGCCTTGCAGAGTCGTGATGGGAAAGGGGCAGGGCATTTTACGAGACCTGGTTAAGTGGCACCTGCGTATCTGAGCCCCACTGGAGTCTCTGCCACACAAACTGGGTTTGCGCCATGCCAAATCCATGGTTTGGCCTCGCCAATGATCCCCCAGGGGAGTTCTGTGCACAGAACTCTCTCTTCCTCCACTCAGGATGTGGCCTCCTGCGGTGACATCTCTGACAGATATGGCAGGGTTTTCCAGAATCCTGGGTGGGGTGACATGTTGCCTTCTCATTTGCATGGAGGTTTCTGAGATCTGGTCAGGGAGGATCCCCTAGGAATGCATGGATCCCCCAGATACTTGTCATGAGCATGTGTCACTGCTAACTGGTGAGCATCCTGTGACATGACCGTTTTCAGATGTCTGCAAAGGGCAGAGCAGGGAGTCTCAACAAACACATACATCTGTCCTGAGGTTGCCCATTGGTACCCATAGCTGGGCAGTCTACTGGACTCCCTGGCACATGAACTTCCTCTGTTGTCATTCCCTCTTTCTCTGAGTGTGGGCAGAGGCCCCCTGACCATGGAGATGCGCTGCAGACAGAAGCAGCAGCAGAGGCCTGGCTTCCTGGGGAATTGCTCCCCGTTTGAGGAAGGAAGAAAGTCCCACCTACATTGACCACCCCCCAGCCTGGAGGAAACTCCATGCGAGCAGCATGGACCAGCATGGAAACCAGAGCCCTGCTAATGCTGCAGCTCATCACTCCCACTCAGAAGCCCAGCAGCCCAGCAGTCATTGCCTCAACCCATATCCAGGGCCTCCTGCCCCTGTGCCCCCACGTGCCCATGGACCTCCACACCTCTCTTCCTGGTTGCCCAAAGTAGGCCTGGAGGGAATTTTTCAAGTCCAGTTTCTGTAGGTAAGTCAAAACATTACCAAATAACCACTGCACACCGGGTCCAATGCCCTTCCAAACTCACTCTTTTCTGTGACCCTTAAACACTTGCCCCACATCTCCCATATTCCACTGTACCTTGATCAGCAGGTCCCTCTTCACTGCAGTGTCTTTTTTGCAGAGTTCTTTTAAATATTTTGTGCTTTTGCTATGGACAGAGGAAAGAAAAAAGGGTAAATTTGGGAATCGGGGGCAGATTTGTGAGTTCCAATCCCTTTTGTTTGAAAACCCAGTGAATCCCAGCTTCCTGTTTGAGCATTTCCAGTGGGGTCCTCTGATGACAAGGGCTCCAGAGGACCAGGGTGGGACCTGTCATGTTCCTCTCCTGGCCCATCTCTACTTCACATGAGCCCCATCGTGTTCGCAGCAGCCCCTGACACAAACAGAGATGAAGGGCATAATGAGATTAGTCTTGAGGCGGAGCTTGCAGTGAGCTGAGATCCGGCCACTGCACTCCAGCCCGGGCTACAGAGCGAGACTCTGTCTCAAAAACAAAGGCAGGGTATTGACAGCCTGGGGTCAATTTTAGCTTCACCACCTCCCAGCTGTGTGACCTCAGCTGATTTGCATGACCTCTCTGAGCCTCGGCATCCCCACCCTGTAAAATGGGAATCCACACAGCATCCCCTACTGCAAAGGAGCAGGGAGGGGTGTGAGGGGATCGTGAGTGAAAAGCACAGAGCACAGCGTGGGCCCCAGTGAGCCCTGGTCCATAAGGTCTGCTAGTGTAATAATTATTCTCTCCGAGTGCTGCACAGGGTGGCCCCGGAGGCCTCAGTAGAAATAACAGAAGCTCCCGGCCCTTTACCCTGGTGATGATGGTCCTGACCACTCATTGTGGGAGGATGCTATGGGGCCAGGAAGGGATGGGGGTGCTAGAACTGCCCCGGACCCTGATGGGGCCAGGCTCCTGTGGGTAAGGCCCCTTCCCGGTGGCCCAGCCGGCTCTGCACCCACGCCCCAAGCCACCTGCAGGACCGCTTATCATCTTGGGACTGCTCCGAGCTGTTGAACATGCTGGCAAAGGCCAGCCTGGGGGCCACCTCGCGGGCGTTGATGACCTCAACTTTTCCTAGAAGGAGAAGCAGGTAGGCAGGCAGACCCATGCCGCGTCAGCCTGGGGAACACCCAGCTGTACCTTGGCCCAACCCACACCCCCTGCCCCTCTCCCTCGCCTCCCCCAAGGCACTCACGCATGGTGCTGTTGTAGATGGTGAAGAACAGGCTGCCCCCGATGCCCATGCTGTGGGCATTCATGAGCCACACACACAACAGGGCTGCAATGGCTGCATCCACCGCAGAGCCACCATCCTGCAGTGCATCCCTGCCATGTTGCACATAAAGATGTGAGAACCTGCAGGCTTCAATCCTGGCCCCACATTCACACCCTGCTGCCCACCTGCCTAAAGGAGGATGGAAGAGAAGTCCATTCAAGTTTGGTTTTTTTTTTTTTTTTGAGATGGAGTCTCACTCTGTTGCCAGGCTGGAGTGCAGTGGCACAATCTTGGTTCACTGCAACCTCCACCTCCCAGGTTCAAGTGATTCTTCTGCCTCAGCCTCCCAAGTAGCTGGGACTACAGGCACGTGCCACCACACCCAGCTAATTTTTGTATTTTTTAGTAGAGACGGGGCTTCACCTTGTTGGCCAGGATGGTCTCGATCTCTTGACCTCATGATCCGCCTGCCTTGGCCTCTTTTTTTTTTTTTCTTGAGACATAGTTTCTCTTTGTTGCTCAGATTGGAGTGCAGTGGGGTGACCTCAGATAACTATAGCCTCAATTTCCTGAGCTCAGTTGACCCTCCCATCTCAGCCTCCCAGGTAGCTGGGACTATGGGCACACACCACCATGCCTGGCTAATTTTTTCTGTTTGTTTTGCTTTTGGTGGCGATGGGGTTTTGCCATATTGCCGAGGCTGGTCGAGAACTCCTGGGCTCAAGTGATCCACCCACCTTAGCCTCTCAAAGGGCTGGCATTACAGGTGTGAGTCACTGCATCTGGCCTTTGTTTTATAAGACAGAGTCTCACTTTGTCACCCAGGATGAAGTGCAGTGGCATGGTCATGGCTCAATGCAGCCTTGACCTCCTGGGTCAAACAATCCTCCCACTTCAGCCTCCTGAGTAACTGGGACTACAGGTAAAAACCACCGTTCCTGGCAATTTTTTGTCTTTTTTGTAGAGACAGGGTCTCCCTATGTTGCCCAGGCTCATCTCGAACTCATGATCTAAAGCAATCCTATCACCCCAACCTCTCAAAGTCTGGGATTACAGTTCCTCTTTTTCTTTCTTTTTTTTTTTTCTGAGATGGAGTTTCACTCAGTCACCCAGGCTGGAATACAGTGGCATGATCTTAACTCACTGCAACCTCTGCCTCCTGGATTCAAGTGCCTCAACCTCCTAAGTAGCTGAGAATAAAGGCGCACGCCACCATGCCTGGCTAATTTTTTGTATTTGTAGTAGAGAAGAAGTTTCACCATGTTGGCCAGGCTGGTCTTGAACTCCTGACCTCAGGTGATCCACCCTCCACAGCCTCCCAAAGTGCTGGGATTACAGATATGAGCCACCTCACCAAGCCAGTTTCCTCTTTTTCAAGCAAACAAATGTACATGACTTTTGTAAGTGGGACAAAAAGGGAAATTGCTGTACTTTATTAATAACTTTTTTTTTTTTCTGGCTGGGGACGGTGGCTTGCACCTGTAATCTCAGCACTTTGGGAGGCCAAGATGGAGGATCACTTGAGGCCAGGAGTTCAAGACAAGCCTGGGCAATATAGTGAGACCTCATCTCTCCAAAACAGTCTTTTTTAATTAGTCAAGTATGATGCACGCCTGTAGTCCTAGTGACTTAGGAGGCTGAGGCGGGAAGATGGCTTAAGCCCAAGAGTTCAAGGCTGCAGTGAGCTATGATCATGCCACTGCACTCCAGTCTGGGCGACAGAACAAGACCCTGTCTCAGAAAATCAAAAACATAACATTTGTTCTGTTTAAGTCTTTAGGAGGGAACTGATCTTTGTATATGACATGAGATAGGAGTCTAAACAGTAGAGGCCAGGTGCCGTGGCTCACAGCTGTAATCCTAGTACTTTAGGAAGCTGAGGCGGGAGGATCACTTAAACCTGAGAGTTCGAGGCTGCAGTGGGCTATGATTGCTCCCCTACAATCCAGCCTGGGCAATAGAGTAAGACTCCACCTTTAAAAAAAAAGAAATAAGCTGGGTGTGATAGCTCACACCTGTAATCCCAACACTTTGGGAGGCCAAAGCAGGTGGCTTACCTGAGGTCAGGAGTTCGAGACCAGCCTGGCCAACATGGTGAAGCCCCGTCTCTACTAAAAGCACAAAAATTAGGCCAGACGCAGTGTCTCATGCCTGTAATCCTAGCACTTTGGGAGGTGGGGGGGTGAATCACGAAGTCAAAGGTTCAAGACCAGACTGGCCAACATAGTGAAACCCTGTCTCTACTAAAAATGCAAAAATTAGCCAGGCATGGTGGCACATGCCTGTAGTCCCAGGTACTTGGGAGGCTGAGACAGGAGACTCACTTGAACCTGGAAGGTCGAGGTTGCAGTGAGCTGAGATTGTACCACTGCACTCCATACTGGGTGACAGAGCAAGATTCCACCTCAGGGGAGAAACAAACAAACAAACACAAAAATTAGCTGAGCGTGGTGGCGCACACCTGTAATCCCAACTACTTGGGAGACTTAGGCATGAGACTTGCTTGAACTCAGGTGGCAGAGGTTGCAGTTAACTGAGATTTCACCACTGCACTCCAGCCTGGTGACAGACTGAGACTCCGTCTCAATAAATAAATAGAAATAAGTAAAAATAACAACCAAACAACAAAACAGAGGAGTTTCTTCAAAGAGACAGAGACTCTTAGAACTGATAAAAGGGGCCCTGTTGGGTTCTAGGAGACCCACACCCTGCTCTCGGGGTCACCGTTCTCTTCCCAGCGGCTACTGAGAGAGTCCAAGCAAAGCTTACATGTGGGGAAACTGAGTCTTAGAGGGGCAAAGGTATTGTCCAGGTCCACTTGCCTGGTTTCCAGGGCCCATGACCCCATGCCCTACCCTGATCACCTCCCAATCTCAGAGCAGTGCTTGGCATCTGCAGCCACGGCAGCCCTGGCGTACAATGGTTGTCAGGTTCCTTGGAGGCCAAGGGCAGCGAGAGACAGAGGCCGACAATGTCCATGGCCAGCAGGCCCAGCACCACTAATTTCTTCATGGCTCTGCTGCATCCACGGGGTAAGGAGCAGGGTCAGGCCCAGCCTCAGACACACCCACAACTGAGCCTAATCTAGGCTGAGCTGAGCAGCTTCCCAGGATGCAGCACAGAG
The DNA here is from genome assembly GCF_009764315.1 of Trachypithecus francoisi. Classification (NCBI taxonomy): domain Eukaryota; kingdom Metazoa; phylum Chordata; class Mammalia; order Primates; family Cercopithecidae; genus Trachypithecus; species Trachypithecus francoisi. Next base: position 15,203 of record NW_022680899.1, on the reverse strand, counting down.
AGGAGTATGAGGAAGAGGTAGACATGGCAGCCAGTCTGAAGTTACCCTGTTAATCCTCCAACCCAGCTTGATGGCTTTGTCGCCACAGCCCCAGAGCCACAAGGCTGAAACCAGAGCACAGCCCCAACTCCATTCACAGGCAGGAAACTGAAACTTAGACAAAAGGCATTTACTGAGGTCAGCTGGCCCCAGGAGGTCTGCAGGCCTGCAGATAAGCCCAGGACCCAGCCACCCCTGACTCTGCCAGTCCCCAGCATGGAGTCACTATCCCTGGGTATGAGAACGCACAGATCTCTGGGGTTTCCCCAGGCCTGTCTATACCCCGGACTGGATGCTTACCCACCCAGACCTGGAGTTGGAATCTATCTCCCACACCGTCTACCTGTGTGGTGCAGAGTTGAGAATTAGGAAAAAACACCCCTTCAGTAAGATTTAATAACCCCTACCTGCTGGAAACCTGTTGAAAGAACTATATGTATCCCTATATAGAGCTGAGAGGTGACAGGCACCCCTGGAGTTGGGCAATGACCCCTCACACAACTGGCCTTGTCCCACCCCAATCCACAGCCACAAACAGAGCCCAGGAGCCGGACAAGCATGGCCCAAGGACACAGGGTCCCCCAACCCCATCACAGCTCTGGCTCTACTCCAGAGCTGACGCCCACCGCCACTCAGGGCTGCCAGATCCTCCCAGGCCTCAGTTTCTCCATGCTGCACTCTTCCCTCTTAATTCCAAGAAGCCACAGCTGTCTCAAGGGCTTCTTTGCGTAAGTCAGGTGACTCCCCCCAGCCCTCCTCCACCCACCCGCACACCTCACTCAAACTCACTCATCAGTCAAGAAACAGAGGCCCCCGCCAGCCCAGACCCAGTCGGATAAAGAACCCAGGGCTCTGCCCACCTGTGGGATCCTTCTGCAGGGTGCGCCCACACGAGTCTCACCCCCTCGCTGAGCTGAATGAGGCCAGGTTTCAGCAGGAGACAGATTAGAACAAACGTTCCCTGGGAGATGGGGCCACAGACCTGGGGTGCAGCCAGATGCCCACACCAGGAGGGGCTGGAGATGTAAGCATCTGGGGCCCGACAAGGTCTGATGAGCCTAGATCATCTCTACAACCCCAGGGCAGGGGTGCCTCTCCTAACAGGCCCCCTCCCCAACTTGCAGGGCTACAGGCAGGGCTCTAGATGTCACTCCAAGGACCCTGGTCACCTGGGCTGAAGGGAGTCACATGATCCAGGAGGGTCCTTCCTCAACCCTCAATTTCAGGGGTCTGAGCAGATGGGCTGATGGAGGAACCCAGACAGTAGAAGCAGGGGGATGAGGCCCATCCATCCATCACACCCTCACCTACTCTGCCCCATTCAATGAGATGGGGTGGGTGCCCCCACAGGGCTGGCAGACCCAAGCCTCTCAGCCCTCAGATCGAGGCCCACACATGGTCTGCAGCCTGCCAGAGTTGTCACTCTTAGAAAGGCTCTCACTTAAATTCCTTCTTTCATTCCATCATTCATTCTTCCATCAAATCCTGGTCGCTCCACATTCTTCTCTCAAGGAGCCCTGACCTGGCTGGGCATGAGACAGTATGGTCACCCCAGGGGGAAGAGCCCTAGGGGAGGGGCAGACACTAGAACAGGGGCCTTGGGAATGTAGCCCAATCCAAGCTGGGATTGGATTTGGGGAGGACCTGACAGGCAGAAGGAACCACCTAACCCTGAAGGCTGGGAACTGGAAACTTTTCCAGGAAGTGAGGGCTACAGGGGACCTCTTGACCACCTTAGGCCCTTCCTGATCCCCGAGGTGTCAAGGCTGGAAAAGGAGGTGGCTGAGCTAAGACCTTCAAAGCCAAGTCAATCTGGACTTTGAGATCCCTGGTAGGCTGGTCAATGTGTCATGGGCCCAGTAACCTATTAAGCCTGGCTCACTCATTAAGACCGTGGTGGGTGCCTATTAGCAACTTGGCCGGCTTCAGGAGCTGAGCAGAGGGCAGAGGTCATGGGAAGAAGGGAGTGCTGATTGGGGCACTAGGTGGAGGCTGGCTGAGTTGGCTCTCTTGTGTCCTTGTTCCTTGAGGAGCCTTCCAGGACCAAGCTGGCCTCCAGCCAGGGGCAGCTGCCAACACAGCCCAGGGGTTGCCACCCCACCATCCTAGTGACTTTCATCTCCTTATCACCCCTGTGTACTGGCACCAGCAGCCCTTGGCCAAAGGGCCAGTCCACTGCCTGGCTCAGCATCCAGCCACACGGCCCCTCTGAGAAATGGGCCCACCGTGGCCTCCAAAGCCCTGTCTGTTTCAATGGGCTGGGATCTGCCCCACCTCTGTATCTGGGAAACCAAGTTCCTGGTGGGGCAAAAGGGAGCTCTTGGCATAGAAACCTGTAGCCTGAGAGGGGAAGGGACCTGCCCAAAGCCACTTGGCAAGACAGTGACCCATGACACCAGGAAGGCTGTGCAAACCACTTCCTGCAACTGGCGTCTCATTGAAGCCCCACCCTGCTGTCAGGTCCAGGAAACTGACCACACTGAGTACCAGGAATCACCCAGAAAACCTCGTGCCCTGAGTGGGCCATGGTGAGGGCCATGTTGCGGGGAATGGTGGGGGCAGTGCATGGGGGCGTGACATCCCAAACTGCAGTCATGAAGCTCACAATGAGTGAGTAATGCAGGATGGGTCCAGATGCCAGCTGTGCCTGGCCCATATTCCAGAACCGCTGGAACAACATCTCAGGGCCCCCTGGGAGCCAGAAACCCAATATTATCCAGGACATTTTATATCCCCTGGTGTCCTGCACCAAGGAGACACTTGGTAAACTGGCTAAATAGAACTGATTTCAAATCCAAGCATCACAGCATTCGAGTCAATATTAGGATCACAGGCCGGGCACGGTGGCTCAAGCTTGTAATCCCAGCACTTTGGGAGGCTGAGACGGGTGGATCGCAAGGTCAGGAGATCGAGACCATCCTGGCGAACATGATGAAGCTCCGTGTCTACTAAAAAAATACAAAAAACTAGCCGGGCGTGGTGGCGGTGCCTGTAGTCCCAGCTACTCAGGAGGCTGAGGCAGGAGAATGGCGTAAACCCGGGAGGCGGAGCTTGCAGTGAGCTGAGATCCGGCCACTGCACTCCAGCCTGGGTGACAGAGCGAGACTCCGTCTCAAAAAAAAAAAAAACAATTTGGATCACAGAATCTCAAATGTTTGGTCTCTGATATTCCAGCATCCCAGAAAGGTCAGCTTACATATCTTGCCCAGTGGGGAGCTCACTACCTCCAAAGACAGTGGGACTGTGTTTGGCTGGCAAGTTCTTCCCAACATTAAGCCCCAGTTTGCCTCTTTGTAGCACCTGCTGCAGGTTGCAGTAGTCCACCTGCTGCAGGTGGGCCTGACCTGAGATCCTACCCACTGTCTAAGGCCACAGAGCAGAGAAGCAGGGGCCACTCCAGATCCTGTACCTGGCCACAGCCTCTCTGAGCCACAAAGACCACACTGAAGGGATGGAATGAAGACTTCAGCTCAATGAAAGGGCGGGTGCCACTCAGTTGTGATGGAGGGTGGTCAGCACAGGCCAACTGTGGGCATGGACAGAGCTCCTGTGTCCCCAGAGCCTGCCCAACACCCCCAGTGCCATTTGCAGCATTTATTATTCCAGCACCCACCTTTGATGTGAGGACACAGGCTGGAGCACGGCCGAGTTCATGGGCCCTTCAGAATTGTCAGCTTGTGCATGCCTGGGAGCACCCAGCAGCAGGGCTGGCCCGGCACTTGATGGACCAAGTCCAACTCCCCAAACTCAGAGGTAGGACGGCAGAGGCATGGGCCCTAGAGTCCCTGGGTTCAAACAACCCCAGCCACTGATAGTGTGGGTATCGCAGTAGCCTTTCCCTTCCTGGCCTCAGTCTTCTACCTGAAGAACAGGGATAACTAGAACAGTTGCTGGGTGGATTCCCTGAGATGGCCATGTGCAGACTGTAGGAGGCACCTGCTGCTTTTGAGGCCTCACAGGGTCTCGCCAGGCCCCGACACCGGGCCTGTAGAAGCTTCTCTCCTGATGAGCAGCTCAGAGCAGGAGCCCAAAGGGGCCCCCTCCTGGCCGCCCTGTCCTCCCTGCCCAAGGCACCCTCCACAGGTAGTATTTATCACATCACCTGCTAATTATCTGCAGTGTCTCAAAGCTCCAAGGAGAGGTTGGGGGTGGAGGAAGACTGTCCATGTCCCAGTCCCGACACAATGCTATGGCCTGATCTCTAGGAGGGCCAACCTGCTCCTGTCTCAACAACTCCCTGGTGGCACATGCAAGCCCACCTGTTCGCCCACAGCCCCATGTGACTTCACTGATGGCAAAACGGTGCAGCACTTTCCACTCATGCCATGCTCTCACCTGGACTTTTGGGGACCTCCCCCTGCCTTGTAGCAGCACCTTCCCAATCTCCCTTGCTTCTTGGATGCTGGGCTCAGGAATGCTCTCACTGATGAGTCTGCACCTCCACTGGCTAATGTTTCAGACGCGCCAGGTGGACGTGCCCAAGCCTGAGTTAAGAAGCTGCCTCCCCAGACCTCCAACCGCCAGGGCAGCCAGTGTCTAGCCTGGGGAGGCTGCCCCTGCATCCTCACTGGTCCTGTCCAGTTGCTCCACCTCTATACCCCACTCCCAGCCTCACCTGATCCCCAGTCCCCATGGGGCCACCCCTCTCACCTGGAGACTCCCAATCACAGGTCCCAGCCCCCTGCTGTTTCCCTACTGCAGCCTGGGAACTCAGCAGGCAAATCTGAGCATTCCACTTCCCCACTGGGGAAAAAAGCACACCAAAGCCCCTTTGTCCTACCTTGCTGGTACCCACCCTTTCCTCTTTTTTTTTGGAATTGAACAGCTGGATATGAACCGTCCTTTCCTCTTGCTCCTTCCTGGTCTTTGGGACTTTGCACTGGCTCCATTGTCATGGCCTGAGGCACTCTTCAGACACCAATTACAATGCCACCTCCTCCTGAAGCCCTCCGGCACTGCACCTCACTCTGCAGGCTGGCTGCTACTGCTGCCTCCTCCACAAATATCCACAGTGCCCACTAATCTTCACTGAATGGATGGATGCAGCTGTCAGGTGGCTGTTTTTACTAAAATGCATCTTCTAGGACTTTACACTGAATCTACCTAGCCACCTGACAGCTGGCATCTCTAATCTTGTAATCCCAGCACTATGGGAGGACGAGGTGGGTGGATCACTTGAGACCAGGAGTTCAAGACTAGTCTAGGCAACATAGTGAGACCCTGTCTTTAATTTTTTAACTATTTTTTTTTTAAGGCCCAAGATGACAGGGTTTGGGGAGCTTCATGTGGAGGCTGACAGGAAGGGGAGCAAGAACTCATCCACGGCCAGGCGCAGTGTGGCTCATGCCTATAATCCTAGCACTTTGGGAGTGCGTGGTGGGTGGATGGATTGAGCCCAGGAGTTCACAACCAGCCTGGGCAACATAGAAAGACCCCATCTCTACAAAAGTAAAAAAATTAGCTGGGCATAGTGGCACATGCCTGTGGTCCTAGCTACTTGGGAGGCTGAGAGGGGAGGATCACTTGAGCATGGGAGGCAGAGGTTGCAGTGAGATAGTGCCACTGTACTCCAGCCTGGGCAACAAAACAAAACAAAACCCAACTAATCCACGTGTCCAACTCCACCAGGACAGAAACTTCTGTACTTGGGAGTCTTCCAGTCCTCACCTTATGTATCTCTTCATCTGACTGTTTATCTGTAGCCTTTATTTATTTTATCTTTTTTTTTTTTTTTGAGATGGAGTCTCTCTCTGTTGCCCAGGCTGGAGTGCAGAGGCATGATCTCAGTTCACTGCAACTTCTGCCTCCGGGGTTCAAGTGATTCTCCTGACTCAGCCTCCTGAGTAACTGGGATTACAGGCTCCTGCCACCACATCGAGCTAATTTTGTATTTTTAGTAGAGACGGGTTTCACCATGTTGGCCAGGCTGGTCTCCAGCTCCTGACCTCAAGTGATCCACGAGCCTTGACCTCCCAAAGTGCTGGGATTACAGGCGTGAGCCACCGTGCCCAGCCTATTTGTAGTTTTCAAAGTCTCCTTTGAGCTACTGACTTTAAGTGATGATAAAGTATGTCTGAGGAGAAAATAAAATAAAACATCCTTTGAAATAAACCGACAAACAGGTCTCCCTGAGTTGTGTGAGCTATTCTAGCAAATAATTGAACCCAAAGAGGGGGCTATAGGAACCCCAACTAGAAGCCGGTTAGTCAGATGATCCAAAGCCCAGTTGTGACTGGTGGGATGAGGGGTGGTCTTGTGGGACCAAGCCCTCAACCTGTGGTTCTGAGGCCATTTCCAGGTAGACAGCATGAGAAATTGAGTTGAATTGGAAGACACCAGCTGGCGTCAGCTCCAGAATTGATTCTTGCTGGGTGTGTGGGGAGAATCCACACATTTGGTCACAGAAGTCTTCTGTGATGATTGTTGTCTCGTGACAACAGAAGAAAACACAGTAGTTGTGTGTGTGTGTGTGTGTGTGTGTTGAGATGGAGTCTCACTCTATCACCGAGGCTGGAGTGTGGTGGTGCTATCTCAGCTCACTGAAACCTCTGCTTCCTGGGTTCAAGCGATTCTCCTGCCTCAGCCTCCTGAGTAGCTGGGACTACAGGCGCATGCCACCATACCCAGCTAATTTTTGTATTATTATTATTATTTTTTTTTTTTTAGTAGAGACGGGGTTTCACTATGTTGGCCAGGTTGGTCTCCAACTCCTGGCCTCAGGTGATCTGCCCACCTTGGCCTCCGAAAGACCTGGGATTACAAGCGGGAGCCACTGTGTCCAGCCAAAAAACACAGTTCAAATTCATTTTTCTTCACATGACCTTATTTGGAAATCGAGTCTGTACAGAAATAATTAGTTAAGATCATACGGGATTAGAAAGAGAACTAAATCCAGTAGCTAGACTTCTTACAAAGAGGCTGTGTGAGCTGGGCATGGTGGCACGCACGCGTAATCCCAGCTACTTGAGGGGCTGAGGCAGGAGGACTGCTTGGGCCCAGGAGTTGACCAGCCTGGGCAGCATAGTGAGACCCCATTGCAAAAATAAGGAAGGCCATGCGAAGGCCACACAGACACACAGGGTAGATGGTTTCAGAGACTGGAATGATGCAGCTACAGCTAAGGAAGCCCAAGTGTGGGGAAAAGAAAGAGAGATCAGACTGTTACTGTGTCTATGCAGAAAGAAGTAGACAGGGCCGGGCGTGGTGGCTCAAGCCTGTAATCCCAGCAATCCCAGCACTTTGAGAGGCCGAGACGGGTGGATCATGAGGTCAGGAGATCGAGACCATCCTGGCTAACACGGTGAAACCCCATCTCTACTAAAAAATACAAAAAACTAGCCGGGCGAGGTGGCGGTGCCTGTAGTCCCAGCTACTCGGGAGGCTGAGGCAGGAGAATGGCGTCAACTCGGGACACGGAGCTTGCAGTGAGCTGAGATCCGGCCACTGCACTCTAGCCTGGGCAGCAGAGCGAGACTCCGTCTCAAAAAAAAAAAAAAAAAAAGTAGACATAAGAGACTCCATTTTGTTCTGTACTAAGAAAAATTCTTCTGCCTTGAGATGCTGTTAATCTGTAACCCTACCCCCAACCCTGTGCTTGCAGAGACATGTGCTGTGTTTACTCAAGGTTTATTGGATTTAGGGCTATGCAGGATGTGCTTTGTTAAACAAGTGCCTGAAGGCAGTATGCTTGTTAAAAGTCATCACCATTCTCTAATCTCAGGTACCCAGGGACACAAACACTGGGGAAGGAAAGCCAGGTATTGTCCAAGGTTTCTCCCCATGTGATAGTCTGAAATATGGCCTCGTGGGAAGGGAAAGACCTGACCATCTCCCAGCCCGGCACCCATAAAGGGTCTGTGCTGAGGAGGATTAGTAAAAGAAGAAGGCCTCCTTGCAGTTGAGATAGAGGAAGGCATCTGTCTCCTGCTCGTCCCTGAGCAATGGAATGTCTTGGTGTAAAACTGGATTGTATGTTCTATTTACTGAGATAGGAGAAAATCGCCTTAGGATTGGAGGTGAGACGTGCTAGCCTGTGCTGGCAGCAATACTGCTCTTTAACGCACTTGGATGTTTATGTAGGTGCACATCAAAGCACAGCACATTTTTCTTAACCTTGTTTATGACACAGAGACATTTGTTCACATGTTCTCCTGCTGACCCTCTTCCCACTATTACCCTATTGTCCTGCCACATCCCCCTCTCCAAGATGGTAAAGTTAATGATCAATAAATACTGAGGGAACTCAGAGACCAGTGCCGGGGCAGGTCCTCTGTATGCTGAGCACCGGTCCCCTGGGCCCACTTTTCTTTCTCTCTACTTTGTGTCTCTTTCTTTTCTCAAGTCTCTCATTCCACCTGACGAGAACCACCCACAGGTGTAGAGGGGCTGGCCCCCTTGATCAAGGATTGCCAGGAGCCACCAGAAGCTGAAGAAGCAAGGAAGGATCTTCCCCTGGAGTCCTCAGAGGGAGCGTGCCTTGTCCTATACTTGGATTTCAGACTTCTAGCCTCCAGAACTATTCTGTTAATTTATTTTTTTCTTTTTTTTTCTTTTTTTTTTTTTTTGAGACGGAGTCTCGCTCTGTCGCCCAGGCTGGAGTGCAGTGGCCGAATCTCAGCTCACTGCAAGCTCCGTCTCCCGGGTTTACGCCATTCTCCTGCCTCAGCCTCCCGAGTAGCTGGGACTACAGGCGCCCGCCACGTCGCCCGGCTAGTTTTTTGTATTTTTTAGTAGAGACGGGGTTTCACCAGGTTAGCCGGGATGGTCTCGATCTCCTGACCTCGTGATCCGCCCGCCTCGGCCTCCCAAAGTGCTGGGATTACAGGCTTGAGCCACCGCGCCCGGCCTATTCTGTTACTTTAAGCCACAGAAGTGGGTTGTGTAATTTGCTATGGCAGGTCCTTACTCTGTCTATGGTTACACATCCAACAAGTGGCAGCCCAGGGGATTTGAATCCAGGCCCTGAGCCTATACCTGTGATCTCACCCCACCCTGCCAAGTTCTGCTGCCTACTACAGCCTCATGACAATTCCTGGCCCTGCAGAAGGTTGACAACCCATAACTGTAGAGCAAGCACAGGGTCATCCTGACTCCTTAGAGTATCCATCTGCTTCCTTCCTCCCAGTGAATGCCCCCCAAACCATTCTGTGTCCTTCTTTACAGTGGCTGCCGGGAGGCTCAGTGCCACCCAGCTACATGCTGAGGTTACATTAACCCTGAGCTGGCCTTTTTTCCTCCTAGGCTTGAAGAATACCACCAGGTGGGTAGAGAAGGGCCCAGAGGCAGTGCAAGGCCAGTTCCAGCCCTGGCTACAGCCCTCTACCAGCCCACTGAGCCAACTGGGACCTTGTGTTCCTGTCATTTGAACTGGGCTGCTGCATGGGTGGCAGAGGGCTTGAGACTCCAAAGGTGTGGCTGTCATCATTTCCTGTCTCCTAGCAGGTCCCACTTGGAGCCTAGTACATTCCCATCAGGGCCTGAGGTCTAGCTGTGTCCTCCCTACCTGATTCTCCAGCTCCCAACCTCTGACCTCACTGACTCCTAGGGATGGCAGGGCTACTCTAAAGGATCCAGGACAAGCCCGTGAGCTCCCACATCAGCTCTAGGAACTGAGAGGACAATATCGCAATCCCTCCACCCCCTGGGTCTCAACAAGCACAGCTCTGCTGCTCAGGGTAACCCCAGGGAGAGGGGCCAGCAGCCTTCCGTGTGGAACACATGGCTGGCGAGGTGGAATCACGCCCCCACGCCTGAGGGGATAGCTCTGCCTCTGGGGATTCCTGTTCAAGTCAGGTTAGGCCAGAAATTGTCTCCAAGAGCCCATTTACCCTAGGCGCCCTGCAAGCAGGCAGAGAAAAGCCCATCCAAGGATCTAGGCCCAGCCACCACCCTCCCTCTTTTGCTGGAAAAACGTCCTCTAGGAAACTCTCAGCCAGGGACACAGAGGGTGGGGGATGAGAGGCAGGGGCTGGGGCAGTTCTCTGCCTTCCACAGGACTCTAAGCTCTGGACACTCCCCCATACCACTGCCTAGGTTGCCCCTTTCATGGCTCGAGGTTCAGCCCTCCATCCCCTCCTCCCTCCCCTCCCCCTGCCCAGTCTTCTCACATTCGAGGGGACAGTTTCCAGGCCTGGCTCAGTCTCTGGGAGGATATGGTCAGGATCTGGGAGCCCTCCCAGCTCTGGCTCCAGCCCTGAGGCTGCAGGGGAAGGGGAGGAGGGCTTACCAGCTGCCTGCTCTGGGCAGGGGGTCTAGGAGGTCCCTGGGGCACTGGGGCTGCTGCTTAAAGCTCTGACCCACTTCAGTCACCACTTCAGCAACAGCACCTTGGCCCTGGGGGAGGGCAGGCAAAGCCGTCATGCAGGTTTGCCAAGGAGGAAACCTGTGGTGCCAAGGTGGCCCCAGGACAATACTGGCTGTACTGAAGCGGGAGGAGAGGCTGTTATGTCCAGCTGGCAGGTGCCAGGAGAGAAGGGGATATGGGCACAGGCCCAACAGGGGTTGGGGGTCCGTGGATGGTCAAGAGCTAAGACATCCTGCTGTCCTCTGCCTTGTCTCAGGGACCCAGCCCCACAGGATGACAGATCCAAAAGAAGGAACCTTGAATCTTCATAGGGTAATTAACACACACACACACACACACACACACACACACACGGGAGCTTGGCTGTCATCCCTCACTATAGGCCCTTGGACAGTGCTCAGCCCTTCCTGCACAACAGGTACCCATCCTCACAGGCTAGACACATGCTCCTTGCTTGGGGAAGTGGGGACTGCAGATCAGTGCCTCAAACATTGTGAGGATCCCAGAGCTGGGATTGGGGCTGCAGGGGCCCAGCAGGCCTCCAACAGAGACCTAGATTTCTGCTGAGGGAACCCTGGGAAGTGGGATACTCCTTGAGCTGGGTGGGTCTGTACCTCACCCTGGTCCTCAGAGGAACCAGGGCCCCCACCTCACCCTGCCTGCCCCCCACCCCCCACCCCACCTCTTGTCAGGGAGGAAGACTGAAGCCAGTGGCAGATACAGCCCGCCTGCTGCCAGCCTGCCTAGAGCTGGGCTTAACGGTTAACCTCACTCTTCATCCGGTTTATTCCCCAGGCTGGAGTCAGAGGTGGGGGCTTGCCCCAAATCAAGAAGCAGGTGGCAGTAAATATTTGCCAGTGCAGGAGTGCCCATGCAGTGTGAGCAGGTCCTACACCACAACTGCCAGCTGCAGGGAAGTTTCCTTTTTTCTTTCTTTTTTTTGAGATGGAGTCTCGCTCTGTCACCCAGGCTGGAGTGCAATAGTGCCATCTCGGCTCACCGCAACCTCCGCCTCCCAGGTTCAAGCGATTCTCCAGCCTCAGCCTCCTCAGTAGCTGGGATTACAGGCGCCCGCCACCACGCCGGGCTAATTTCTTGTATTTTCAGTAAAAACTGGGTTTCACCATGTTAGCCAGGCTGGTCGAACTCCTGACCTTGGGTTCCGCCTGCCTCGGCCCCCTAAAGTGCTGGGATTACAGGCATGAGCCATGGCGCCCGGCCTAATTTTTGTATTTTAGTAGAGACGGAGATTCACCATGCAGGGCAGATTTCTAAAAGCAGGTGGGGACAATACCTAACGCTGGCACACGCAGTGGAACCCCCACACCCGCCTAGAACGCTCTTTGCACCGTCAAAGCGACTATTCCCCAGTCAGCACTGGGGCCAGAGGGTAGAGAGGTGCCAAAAGCCACCTCGTCCCGGCCGAGCTCGCGTCTCCCTTGGCGGCTCCAGGCCCTCGGGACAGAGCTCTAGCGCCAAGAGTGACGCAGGCAGGGCCTCCTCCAGTGAGACCCGGCCAAACCGAGGAACCCACTGGACTAGCTCCGGCGCGGGATAGGGCGGGCGCTCAGCCTTAGGGTCCGGACGTGGCGGGGCCGGGGTGGATGGGGGCGGGGCGACTAGGGGCGGCCTCCTGTGGATTCGGCTGCCGCCATGGGGTCGCGGCTGGGCCGGCTGGCTTGGCTGGCCGGCCCGAGGCTGGCTCCGAGGCCGGGGCGGCGGCCGGCTGCGCCAGCGCCCTTCGAGCTCTGAGTGCGGTGGCTCCACGTGATCCAGTCCACGCTACGCGAGCGGCGGTCAGAGCGCGCCCGGCAGCTGCTGCCGCTCCTGCGCCAGGTGAGAGAAGGAGGCGGCAGCCCCAGGGCTGGCGGCCAGGGAGGGTCTGGGGGTCTGGGAGGCGCGGGGCTGTGGGTTGTGGGCATGTATCAGCGGGGAGCCGAGGCGGAGCTGGTCTCGGGCGGGCGCGCGCGGGCGGGTTCCGAGGGCGCGACGGGCTGCTGCGCGCGGGGTCTTGCGTGGGCCAGAGGGTGGCCGGCTGGCGTGAGGGGTGGGTGAGGCCGGCGGACCGTGTGTGGAGGGGGGACCGCTGAGTGTGTCCGGGTCTCTGGGGTTTGAGAGGGGTTGTGTGTGTTGAGGGTGGCCCCAGCCTGGAGCTAAGAGCCCAGATTCAGGCCCTGGCAAGATGGGAGGGGCCCGGGAGGAGTGGCAAGTGAGGGCGAATCATCTTGTATTGAGAGACAGTGGACGAGGGTAGCTTCCCCCTCTTCCAGGATCAGGGAGGCACTGGTGGACCCTGGAGAGGACCCAGGGCTGGTCTGCGGGTGCAACCTCACCCCAAGACACCATGGCAGCCCACACAGAGCCATCGCATGCATCACCAGTTCTCCAGCAGGCAGCTCATGCTCTTAGAGTACACACCCCCAGCATCTGTGCATCACAACACTCCGTCCGGTGGTGGCCCTGCTCCTACACACACCAGGTACACTAAACCCAGAACCCAAGCCCTGGGTTGTCCCGGGATGCTGGTCCCCCTCATCACCTGGGGAAGCCACTTCTCTCACCAGCCCATCCCCACCCCTTGCAACAGCTACCACCACTACCTGCCCCATCCTGTGAGCGGAAAGTCTGCCATGCAGATGCTTGGCCTGCAGAAGGTAGATAATTAGAAATGGGGAAACTGAGGCATGGGGCGAAGTGGTCATCCCGGGGCCCACAGAGAAAATGTGGGGCAAGCCAGGGCCAGAGCCCTTCTTCCTGTCTTCCTTTGTCAATCTCCTCCAACTCTGGGTTCAGCAGGCTGGAAAAATGGAGCTGTCTAGCCCCTCAGAAGGCAGGCTGGCGGGTTGCCGTCTGGGGCCCTGTCTGGGTCTGCCAGGCTCATCAGCCAGCCTTCCTTCTGGATCTTCCCTAGCTGTGGCAAACAGCAGAGCAGCACTGAATCAGCCAGGCAACCAGAGGCAGGGATCTCAGTCTGGGATGCTGTCTGGAGCCCAAGACACCAGTTGGGCATTTTAGCTGGGAAACTGGAGGGAAAGAAGGATCCTCAGAGACCAGCTAGGTCACCTCTTTCTGTCTCAGAGGTTGGGATTTGAGGTCCAGGGAGGGGCTTGTCCTGCTCCATAACCTGCAGGGACCCTGCAGCTGTGACCCACGGACTTCCCTGCCTGGCCCAACTTCCTGTGCTTGGGACCCACTTCACCTAAGGATTGGAGAAGGCCCACATGGGGTCTAGAGGCCCCTCCTCGCTGTGGCTGCCCCATCAGCTGTTTACGTGTCCTCTAAAGAGACCGTCTGGGCCAGGCACAGTGGCTCACAGCTGTAATCCCAGCACTTTGGAAGACCGAGGCAGGCAGATCATCTGAGGCTGGGAGTTCGAAACCAGCCTGACCAACATGGAGAAACCCTGTCTCTACTAAAAATACAAAATTAGCTGGGCATGGTGGCACATGCCTGTAATCCCAGCTACTCAGGAGGATGAGGCAGGAGAGTTGCTTGAACCTGGGAGATGGAGGTTGCGGTGAGCAATTGCACTCTAGCCTGGGCAACAAGAGCAAAACTCTGTCACAAAAAAAAAAAAGAGAGAGAGAGAGACCCTCTGAAAGAGTGTTCAGCCCCACACCAGTCCTGTGGGAAGAGACAGGAGGAGAAAGTGGAGGAGTGAGGCAGGAAGGCCAGGGCAGGTCTGTGCAGGTGGTGGGGTGAGGGATGGGTAGGAGAGGGGGCTGGAGGCCTGAATCCTGGCAGGAGTGGTGGGGAGAGAGAAGGGATGACTAGGTGAGCTGGGGGAGAGAGGAGGAGGGAAGAGTGTTGGGGGATTCCAGGGCTTCTGGCCGAGTACCTGGGAAGATGGGCATGGAGGTGCCCTACACTGAACTGGGGCATGGGGCATAGGTGATGAGGCCGGCTTCAGGGTAGCATGCCTTTGAGACATCTGAGAGAGAGGTCCGTCCCCAAGGGAAGGATCCAGACCTGTCCACCAACAGATGCTGGCTGCAGCTCAGGAAAACCAAGGGATAGGTGGGAAGGCAAAGGGTCTGAAAGGAATGCTGGGGAACAGGGGAATTTGAGGGGGTCAAAAGGGAGCAAACCTCCCTCCATAAGAGGAGAATTGCATGGATAAGCCCTAAGCCCAGAGAAGGCAGTGTCACAGCGCAACACTTCACCTCGAGGGAACTGGTCTAAGGGTTCTGGGATTCACTTATCACTTCCCTGATGGCTCCCATGCCCCTTCCCTGTACTTATCCAAAGGGTCCACGAAGGCCAAGTGGCTCACACCTGTAATCCCAGCACTTTGGGAGGATCGTTTGAGCCCAGGAGTTTGAGACCAGCCTGGGTAACATAGTGAGACCCCATCTCTACAAAAAAAAATTTTTAATTAGCTGAGTGTAGTGGTGCCTGTCTATAGCCCCAGCTCCTCAGGAGGCTGAGGTGGGAGGATCCCTTGAGGAGGCAGAGGTTACAATGAGCCGAGATCACACCACTAGACTCTAGCCTGGGTGACAGAGCAAGACCCTGTCTCAAAAAATAAATACATAAGCAAAAAAAGAAAGGGTCCACCCACCACTGGATGGTTGGCCCATGGCCCCTTGTGGGGAGAATACAGCCAACCTTAGGGAGGAGATGGAGAGACAGGAACAGCAATAAGCAGCATCTGGCTGGCTGGGGTGGCGCCTGGAGATGGGAGACCTGACGGGCTCACTCAGCTCTCTCTTCACCACTCACAGGACCTGGGCCTTGAGGGGACCCTCCTTACTGACATCCTCTACAGAGATGTGGCCTTCGTCAACCTGGTCGACCCCATCTCGCATGACCTGCTTGTGAACCAGGCCACCACCCCTGCCTCCACCTGGGACTCCACAGC
>NW_022680898.1:0-60332 GCF_009764315.1 Trachypithecus francoisi | reverse complement strand
AGTACTCAGAGGACAGTGAGGATCTCTTAAGGGAAGGCAGGACCTGCAGATTAAATCTAGGACTTCAAACTGCTTTTACTCAGAATGCCTACCTGAAAAGAAACAGCTGTAAAACTAAGCTATGCTTTGGTGACACCGCTAGAGATGAAAGCCATATCTCAGAGCTGGCCAAAGGTGGTGATGTTGGTAAACCACCTCCTCACTTTTAGGTGAGACCCCAATGGCCATGACTTTCTGAGTCAGGAGGAAGAAACCATAAGTAAATCAGCTGTCACTTGTAGCCTGACTTTGCATCACCTGGGTGCAAATTATAAAATACATTAAACTGGATGGCGATGCAAATATCACAGCTAGAGCTAGGGAATACAGCTAACCTAGGTGGAAACGTATATCCTTAAAGGCATATAATTGAAAAGGAAGAACAGCTGAAAATTACTTACGCATCCATCTAGAGAAATTACAAAAATAACAACAAAATAAACACAAATAAATACAAAGAATCATCGAAAAAAGAAATAAATGAGAAAGAAACCAAATACTCAATAGAGAGTTTTAACAAAGGGCTTCACCAGTCCTTAAAAGTCTGTAAAACCTCGGCTGGGTGCAGTGGCTCACTCCTGTAATCCCAGTTCTTTGGGAGGCTGAGGCGGGCGGATCATTTGAGCACAGTTCAACATGGTGAAACCTCGTCTCTGGTCAACCTGGTGAAACCCCATCTCTACTAAAAATACAAAAATCAGCCAGTTGTGGTGGTACCTGCCTGTTGTCCCAGCTACATGGGAGGGTAAGACAGGAAAATCGCTTGTACTCCGGAAGCGAATGTTGCAGCGAGCTGAGATTGCGCCACTGCTCTCCAGCCTGGGCAACAGAGCAAGACTCTGTCTCAAAAGCAAAACGCAAAAAACAAAAAGTCTGTAAAACTCATAAACCGCGGGTGAGACTTGTGAAGATAAAAGAAGAAAACACACAAATTGGTAATATCAGGAATCAAAACTGGGAGGCACACCATTAGAGACCATCAGGCCAATAAATTGAAAATTTAGAGGAATTGGACAAATGGTAAAATACTTAAAATACTGAAACCTGAGAGAAGATGTAAAAACATGATTTGATCTGTAAATGTAAAATATATGCAATCAGTAATTAAATAATTTTGACAAAAAATCTCTAGTCCCAGATGGATCATAAATGAGTTCTGTCAATGTTTATGTGAGAGATCACTCCAGTACTGCACAACTTTTTCAGGGAATAGAGGTAGCGAGTACACTACCCCTTGTGTTTTACTAAGCGAACCTTGACATGGAAACTAGTCAAAGATAATTTGAGAATGGCAAATTTCAAAGCAATTTGTCTCATAAAAATACATGAAAATATCACATGCAGCATACTTGTTAAAAAGGCTAGCAATATCTTTTAAAAAGATACTATAAAAGCTAAAAATATATATACATTTTAAAAAAGATAGTATATGATATGGTTTGGATGTATGTCCCCATCCAAATCACATGTTCAATTGTAATCCACAATGTGAAGGTGGGGCCTGGTGGGAGGTGACTGGATCATGGGGACAGAGTTCTCATAAATGGTGTAGCACCATCCCCGTAGTGCTTTTCTCCTGATAGTGAGTTATCGGGAGACCTGGTCCTTTAAGTGTGTAGCACCTCCCCCAATCTGTCTTCCTCCTGCTCCGGCCACGTAAGAGGTGCCTGCTTCCTCTTGGCCTTCAGCCATGATTGTAACTTCTCTGAGACATCCCCAGAAGAAGAGGCCCCTATGCTTCTTGTACAGCCTGTAAAACCATGAGCCAATTAAACCTCTTTCTTTTATAAATTACCCGGTCTCAGGTATTTCTTTATAGCAGTGTGAGAACGGACTAATACGCTATACTATGACCAAGTTGTATTTATTCTAGCAAAGCAAGGTTGGTTTAACATTAGAAAAGGAATCAATGTAATTCACCACTTGAACAGATTAAAGGGAAGAAGAAAACTAAATGTGATCACCTCAATAGATGCAGGAAAATAATTGGTAAAAGTCATCATTCATTCATGATGAAACAACCTGTGGAAAAGTCGGAATCTATGAGCCTCTCCGAGAGAGTTTCAGATGCAATGTTGGAGTCGACAGTCTTTGGAGATATGTCACAGCACCAGAATTCCTACTAGGAAAAGGTAATAATTTTAAGTGCATGAAGACTAAAAGAAGAGTCTGCAAGCAAAATTCATCTAAAGTAAAGTTAAAATTCAAGAAGCCAAGTTTAAAAGTGCTTACCAACCATATCGCAAAGGGTAGATTTCCCTAATAAGTAGATACCCTCAGTGGATTCATTTTTTGAAAAAAGGAAATAAGCCTACTCTATTGTCATTGATAACGCTAGCTGCTGTAACAAATGAACTCCAACTTCTTAGTGGCCTAACACTATGAACATTTTTCTTGCCTACATTTTTCCAAAAGGAAACAGGACTGGGGAGGGTTGGCTCTTCTTTTGGAAAATAATCTAGGACCAGTTGACAGAAGCTCTGCTATCTTCAACACTTGGCTTCATGGGTCGCTCTGGGTGTCAGCATCTTTCCAGCAGATGGGGAAGAAAGAGTAGGAGGATCCTATAGGAGGTTTTTATGAATCATGCTTGGGAGAGTTGCCACTCGGGCCCACCATCCATTGCCCAGGCCTCAGTCCACCAGCCACAGGTACCTGCCAGGATGCTGGGAAACCCCAGGAGGAAAAGGAAACAGATCTGGAGGACAGCTAGTCATCTCTGTACATGTGGGCCTGAACAGTTCACAAAAAGAAAAACACAAAAAGCTCCCAAATGAATATAAGACTTCCTAGCCTCGCTCCTAATGAGAGAAACGGGTATCTGAAGCACAATAAAATACTGTCCATGATCTATCCTACGGACAGATATGCAAATGTTTGACACAGACTGATTTGGCGAGGATATGGGAAGAGTCACATCCTGCATTGTTAGTATGGGTGTAACTTGATGTAACACCTAGAGAAGGCAGTTTAGCAATATCTGTCCACATGGTGTGCATGGTGTGTGCTTTACCCTCCTCCTCCAGAAATCCTGCTGCTATGAATTGGTCCTTTGGATGTACTTGCACTTGTATGGAATGACATTACATGTTAGTTTACTCAATGCGGTGTTGTCTGTAATAGCTAAGCCCGGGCAAACCCCTGTGTCAACATGGCACCGGCTAAACAAAGAAAAGGATATATCCGCATCAAAGGATACCATGCAGGCATGACAAAGAACAGAATGCTTTCACCTGTGTGGAGCTACACTGCATGAGTGCAAATCCTGGTTCTTCCCTCGTTTAGAAGTATTACCTATGGCAAATTATGTCAATTGCATGTGTTCTTCACTCCTCCTGCACAAAATGAGGAAAGCACCTACTTCCCTAGGTTATGGTGAGGATGAGCTTAATAGATTTGAAGCATTTACAACAATGGCATAGCAGGCACGCTATAACTTTTGGCTGTATTAAGCACAGAATGTACTCCAGGATACATTATTATTATTATTTAGATGGATTTTTGCTCTTGTTGCCCAGGCTGGAGTGCAGTGGCGGTATCTCAGGTCACCCCAACCCCCCTCCGGGTTCAAGCGATTCCCCTGCCTCAGTCTCCCGAGAAGGTGGGATTACAGGTGTGTGCCACCACACCCGGCTAATTTTGTATTTTTAGTAGAGATGAGGTTTCTCCATGTTGGTCAGGCTGCTCTTGAACTCCCGACCTCAGGTGATCCACCCACCTCAGCCTCCCAAAGTGCTGGGGTTACAGGCGCGAGCCACCGTGCTCGGTCCCAGGATCCATTCTGAGATGGAAAAAAATGCCAGGTCCACACACCATTTGGTACTTGCCTTAATATATAGAAAGAGGAGTTTGCATGATGTATATGCCTGAATCCCAGTGATGTTCCTCCAGAAGGGCATCTAAAAGCCTGGCCTAAAAGAGAAGGGGCCTTTAAGAAATAGCTCTGGATGGTTCAGCAATGGAGGTGAGAAGACCCGTTGCCTGCACATAGTTTAGAAACTTTGGAATTTTACAGCAGGTGTGCATGTATCACCTATTCCATTTCTTAATCTGTGCTAAAGGAAAAAACAGAAAAGAAAAATAAATAACAGGCTTTGGAGCTATACAAGCCTGAATTTGTGACTCTACTATGCAGGTTAAATGATATAACAAGGGGCCTCATATAAAAGGAGCATGTGGGGTCCACTGTACTCACACTGCTATAAATATAAACTATGAATTGTCCTATCCATCCCTAGAGTCCAACCAGGCCAGCGGTTCGCCCACTGCAGATCGTCTCAGCCAGTTCACAACGAAGTATCTGACCGTTATGAATCCAACTTGGAAGAAGTTTGACCCAGTGACCCACCTGTGGTTCCCAGAAGCAGGGTTAAGCACCTTAGTCCCCAAAGCAACCAAATATATCAGAGATATCCATCTCCCTTAGGAAATGCAGGGTGAGGCTTTCCCTAAGGGTCAGGCCTGAAAGTTGGTGGGAAGAGTTGGTGCCTATCTTCTAGGTATTGCCCGGTTTGTCTTCAAACTAAGAGTGCCTGTTGGTGTGCCATTTTCATGCTTCCATAGGACAGCAGGGCTCATAGGTCCAGCCATCTTTCCTGTCCTCAGCCCAGAACACCACCCTCTTTGCCTCTACCTGCCCTGCCTTCCTCATGGGGTTGGGTAGCTCTACTTTTCATTCACCACAGTGCCGTCATCCCCGTCCATGCTCTGCTCATCAGAGATACTCCAGGGTATGTTCCCTTCCCCACAACTCCACTAACATGGTATTCATAGTCTTCCAGGCCCCGCAGAGCCCGGCCGGCCTATCTCTCCAGGCTCTTATGCCAATTGTGTGCAAATCTCTCTGCTTTTGAGTCATATGGTGAAAAATTAGTCTCAGACATCCAGACACTTGCCTCACACTTATAACTAGGTCTCTGCACTGCTAAGAATCTGGCCTTTCACCCACAGCTGGTCCATGTTGTTCTCCTGATGGACATAACAGAATTGCCCAACAAAAACGCAAATCCTATAATAGGTTCTTTTTAACGCAATATTTCTGAAATGCTCCAGGCTTCCTTATGGCATGCATTCTATTCTCCTTCATTGCAATGACTGATAAACCCAATTTGTTTAACTGCTTGTGTACTCCCGGTCCTCTTTGACTGGAAGGCACTGACAATTCTCATGCTGGCCTTCTTTCAGTTTATCAAACATGCCGATTTCTTTACTGCCCTATTGCCTTTACACATACAGTTCCCTCTGCCTAGAAAACTGTTCTCCTCATCCTGTTGCTCTAGGTGAAACTTCTCCAATTTATTTACCAATTAAATAATTCATTCCACAATAAGCATCTAACATTTGCCAAGGGCCAAGCACTGTGTGAGTTGCAGGCAATTCAGTGAGGAGCAAAACCAGACATGGTGCTATCTGTCGTCTTGCTTACAGGTCTGCAGATAACATTAACCAAACATCACATTAATGAGCATACAATCTGTAATGACAGTGCCCTGATGATAAGAAGCAAATTTCTATGTGGGATCATAATAATAGGGCCCTAACCTAGACTGGATGTGGGGCACAATTGAGTGGCACCAGAGCTGAAATCTGAAGGATGAATGGCACATCCTTAAAAAGCCGTGGTTGGGCTGGACACGGTGGCTCACGAGTGTAATGCTAGCACTTTGGGAGGCTGAGGCTGCCGGGTCACTTGTGGTCAGGAGTTTGAGACCAACCTGGCCTACATGGTAAAACCCCATTTCTACTAAAAATACAAAAAATTACCAGGGCCTGGTGGCGGGTGCCTGTAATCCAGCTACTCTGGAGGCTGAGGCGGGAGAATCCCTTGGACCTGGGAGGCGGAGTTTGCAGTGAGCCAAGATCATGACACAGCACTCCAGGCTGGGGAACAGCGATTCCGTCTCAAAAAAAAAAAGAAAAAAAAAAAAAAGAAAGCAGTGGTGGTCGTTCAGTCCTTACTGAGAGCACCAGCATGTATGAAGGCCTTGTGGGTAGCATTATTGTAACAAGTCCAAGGAACTGAAGAGGTTTTATGTGACTGGAGTGAAAAGCACAAGTAGGAGAGTGCTGTGAGATGGGGAGTCAAAGAAGGAAAGTGGCTGAGGGCCACTCAGCCTGGTAACTGAGTCTGTGTAATCAGATGGCCTGCATTTGGCCCAGAGCTCTCTCAGTGAGTAGCTCTGTAACAGGGGCCCAAGTGATTGAACCTTGTGGGGCCTTTACCTGTATCCCATCGGATGATGAAAAAAGCTACCTTACAGGGTTCTTGTGAGAATTCAGTGACATCGTGACTGTAAAGCACACAGAACCATCAACTCTGATGACCAGTGGCAGTCATTCAGTGCATGTGAGCAGTTATTACTGTGACTACAATGGATGGGCTAGGATGGCAGGGCTGAATCAAGAGTGGCACCACAGGTGCAAAACTGCAACATTCCCTGTTGCCGACACTCCACTGGCACGACTCTGGCTGTGAACATTCTCTTAAATTTTGCATCCCAAGTGCCTCTCTTGTCGCACCCTAGTCCTGAACCTCAGGGAGAGGTCGGAACACTTAGGCTATGCTGAAGATTTTGGCTTTTACCCTGAGAGCATGGAAGAGCTTTTACGGTTGTAACCAGGTGGAGTGACTGGGATGTGCATGTGTGTGTGTATGTGACATCCTCTTCTTGTAAATATCATGTGGACAAATTTGGACTGGAGAGAGGCCAGAGTGAATGTGGGTAATGGCCAGTTAGGAAACACTTCAAATTGTCAAAGTATGACATGGTGAGAACTTGGGCAAGAATAGTGATAGTGAAGATGGAAAAAAGGGAGAAGCTTGACGGATATCTAGGAGAAAAATCTGTAAGAGTTGGCAAGAATACCATGCAACAGGTAAGGGAGAAAGAGGTGACAAGGATGATGCTTAAATTGCTGGCGTGTACCACTGAATAGAGTCTGATGCCATCGAATGGGATGACAACACTGAAAAGGAACCAAATACAGGGGGATGAGCACGCATTTGTCCTTGGTCCTGTGGAGTCGGAGTTGCCTTTAACACACTCAATCGGATATATTGCACAGAGAGTTGGTCATTCTAGTCTGGAGCTGTGCTGACGGTGTGGCCTGGTAAAGAAATATCCTTGGTGACTTATAGATGGCTAGTTCGAGGTGAGGGTCAGATTGGGGTCGCCTTAGGGAGAGAGCATGGATTGATAATAAGTGGCCCTAGGACCAAGCCCAGAGGAAGTCAAACACGCAACGCCCGGGTAGTGGAGGATGAGCTTATGGAGGAGCTACGTGAATGGCCAGAAAGGGAGAACAACATCGGGAAAGCAGTGTCACAGAATTGAAAAGATAAGAGCGTTTCTAGGAGGAAATAGTGCTCCGTGGTATCAGAGAGGGAGGAAGGTCATGCAATTGAAGACTGGACAATTTTCATTACGTGTAGTGAGCCAGAGGCCACAGGAGATATCAGTCAATGAAAGACAATGCGTGCGGGTGGGTGCCAGAGTGAAGGTCAGGTGCAGGCTGACAGGTGAGAGAGAGGTGGAGGAATGGTGGCGGAGCACCCACACCTTCTTCAAGACACCTGGCCGTGAAGTGAGGGAGAGAGAAAAGACGCTTTGTGGAGGGGTTCATTAGTGAAAGGAAGGGTGATTTTAGAAAAAATAAAGGAAAACGAGATAACATGCCAAGTTTAAATTTTCAACATTACAAGTTTTCTCTGGCTCCAGGCTGTGTGCTCAGCACTTTACATCCATTAGGGGGCATTGAAGCCTCTCAGGATTCCAATGGTACGGGGTTATTACCACATTCGACGGATGAAGACCCGGGGTTGGAGAGGTTATGTGACTACACCTAAGTGGCAAGGTATGTACCAGTGTGACAGGAAGACTAGGCACCTCCCCAGTGCAGTACCCTATCATGTTTCCCTTGAATTTTGGCTGCTGCTCCCGGATTCCTTCAGTTGTGCCTGTCTTTCCCCTACTTTGGCTGTGCGCGACATGTGACAGAACCAAACCAGACTTCCCAGCCTCCTAGAGGGAGAGGGGAAGTTTCTTGAAGGCAGGAATGGGAAGGTGGGGGAATGCTTCTGGGATACCCCTGAGCTTTGTCTCTGGCTCTGTTGAGTTGTAGGGGTGGCTCTCTTGAGCATGTTTTCAAGGACTGGGAGTGGAGGTGGACGATGGCCAATTGTCTGGAGACTGAGTACAGGATACGGTAGATGTTTTCTCTGGCTGCTCTGACTAACTCCTGAGGAGCAGGCAGTGAGCTCAGGGACAGACAGGAACTCTTTTGTGCAACAGGGAGATTGCCTCCTAGGGCTCACATCAAAGGAGAGGAGTGACAGGGACAGGAGGGATGGACACTGTTTGAAATCCCAGCACCGGGCCTTCTTGAGCCTTGGACAGGAGTGCAGCCACCTGTGCAGGTGGATTTCTGTTGTCAAAGGCACCTTCCGCAAGGAATCTGGCAGTGCCCCTTCAGCCCACCCTGAGCAAAGCCTGTCTGCTGCTCTCTGTGGACCTGCAGGAAAACAGTGTCTGTCTCTGCCTTAGTGTCACCTTATAGATTGAGGGGACACGCAAGTTCATCAAAAATTATGTTTGTGTCTCCTGCTCTCTTCTCAATACGCAGAACAGAGCTAACTTTATGAATGAACAAAGTAACTGCTTCACATCCAACTCCAATTTTATTCAATGTAGGTAATAAGAGCTGAAAACATGACACAATTGTATGTTGAAATTGTACTAGTAGTTAAATCTATTCAGTGCTTGCTGTGTGGCAAACACTCTTCTACGTGTTTGTATGAATTCTTTCACTATGGCATGTGATATGAAGAAAAGGCACCTAGGCTGCTTTAACTAACATGGTGACCTGACCTAGTTTGAGGGGTCAGAGAAGACTGCCCGAGAGTGTCATTTACAATATTGTTCAAAAACACTTAACATAAGATCTACCTTCTTACCAAACCCTAACGTGTACAAGACAGTGTTAACCGTGAGCACAATCTTGTACGGAAGTCTCCAGAGCTTGTTTTTCTGGCATAACTGAAACTTGACGCCCACTGATGAGCAACTCCGCATTTCTCCCACCCCATTCAGCCGCAGGTAACCACCATTCTACTCTCTGCTTCTATGAGCTGACTATTGTATATTCCTCGTTTCAGTGGAATCACCTAGTATTTGTCTGTGAGTGGTTCATTTTTAGGGCACTATTCACAATAGCCAGGGTACACAACACATTAAATGTCTATCACTGGGCCGGGCCGGATGGCTCACGCCTGTAATCCTAGCAATTTAGGAGGTCGGGGAGGGCAGATCACTTGAGGTCTGGAGTTCAAGATCACCCTGGCCAACATGGCGATACCCATCTCTAGTAAAACTACAAAAACTAGCCGGGTGTGGTGGTGCATGCCTGTGGTCCCAGCTACTCAGGAGGCTGAGGCACGAGAATCGCTTGAAACCGGGAGGCAGAGGTTGCAGTAAGCCGAGATCGCACCATTGTACTCCCACCTGGCCCTGTCAAAAAAAAAAAAAAAGAAAGAAAGAAAGGAAGGAAGGAAGGAAGGAAGGAAGAAGGAAGGAAGGAAGGAAGGAAGGAAGAAAGAAAGAAAGAAAGAAAGATATAGTCTATCATAGGATGAATGGATTAAGAAGATGTGGCATACACATGATACAACTTTAAGGAATGAAATCCTGCCATGTGGGACCACATAGATGAACCTCGAAGGTTTTATGCCAGGGAAAGTGAGCTGGGCTCGAAAGTACATAGACTGTGAGATTTCACCTCTGTGAGGTACTGAGAAGAGACAAATGCTTAGAGACTGAAGGTAGAATAGAGATCACCAGGGCTGTGGGAAATGGGGAGAAAGGGAGTTACTGTGTGAGGCACACAAAGTTTCTGTTTGAGAAGATGAAAACTTCTGGAAATGGATAATGGAGAGGGTTGCACAACAATGTGAATGTACTTATGTGCCAGTGACATGTAAACTAAAAAGGGTTAAAATGACAAATGTCATGGTCTCCATATTTTACCACAATCAAAGAAGTTGGCGTAAAGAAAAAATCGTAGGGAAACGTTGTCGCGTTTTCCTTTGCCCTCCTTCCACCTTCTCCCGGACCTGGTGGCGGCATTGCACCCAGCAGCCTGTATCCCCCGTGTGGAACCCTGGTACCTGGTTCCGGAGGGAGCAGAGCAGAGCTTATTCAAAAATCATGGTTTTCATCAGTTCTAAGCTGTCTAGGGGCTTCCTGAAAGACAGAAGCAAGATGCTCCTCTCTGTTTGACCTAACAGGGAAGTCGGAGCAGAAAAATGTCGGGCAGCTCCTGAAAACCTTATAAGGCAAATCAAAAAACTGCAGCTGCGTGAGGCAGAAACTACAGTTGAAACCTATAGCAGATAACACAAAACCTGGGGGATATGCTGGCGGACAGACCATTTGGGAAATTAGATCATTCAAGTGGCCTGGCTGAGGGTTGAAGGAGTGCTGCAGCCCAGAGCGAATCCACAAAGGCTGACAGAGGAATTTTTTGCTTTTCTTTTTTTTTTTTTTGTAAGCTCTGGGCTGTCAAGGAAATTGCTGTCAAAATACAAGCTGAAAACAAACTAAAGGAACAGAGAGTTCAGTGGCCACACGTGACAACGAATGCAGGCTCTCCCAAAAGGGTTTGGAAAACCCTCTAGACAAATCAACGACCGCAGCTTTCAGAAATCAACAACTGCAAATCCTGGAGAAGGTAGGGATCTAATTTTCAGTGTTGCCACATTACCACATTCAAAGACCTAGTTTTCAGCAGCAACAAAAGAATCCAAAAGCCTACAAGGAAACTTGAAAGTATGGCCCATTCAAAGGAAAATTGCGAACTGCCAACTCAATGGTAGTTTCTCAAAAAGAAGAGTGTTTCCTCCTGTTCATAGAGTTGGAGATATAAAATGACATGAGGACAGAACATTCCATTGTGCTCAACTTTATGAACACCACGGTGACCTTTGAGAGAGCTATTTCACTGGGATGTGGGGGACAAGAATGAGTTTTAGGATGAATAGGTGATGAAGTAATGACAAGTGTGGAAAGCTCTAAGTTTCATTGTGAATGGAAGGAGATAAGGTAGTGAGTGCAGGGTGATATGGGGAAGACGGAGGGTGCTTTGAGTGTTTGATTGTTGATTTTTATCATTAAAAGGTTTTCATGACCAGTGTGTGATTTAGTGCTATTGGAAAGATATGTTTGGGAAGGACAGGTTGAGGTTGACGGGGGCGATCAGGAGCATATGTATGATGGATACTATAAGATTCCTGGGAGGATAGGAACAGTGAGATTCGAAGCACACATTGAAGGATTACCCGGAAAGAGCAGGAGGGACGTTCTGTCATAAATGGAGGAAAGGCAACAACTTGTACCTGTACATGCAGGTAGGTGTTCACAATTGCTGTAGGAAATGGAGAGAGTCCTTCCTGAGGTCTTGGATTTTCTCAGGAAAACAGGAGGTGCGGCTAGCTTCTGAGAGTGAGCGAAAGGAGATCAGGGGTTTCCAGAGTCATACAGTTGTATAATAAATGGTCGTTACAGGTAGTTGGAGAGAGAGCTGGTTGGGAAAATACAGTAGACTAACTGGCCCCCATATAGGGCTTGGTTGAGGTTGATGTCTACGATTGTCCATGGTACTGGCCTCCGGACTCATCTGACTTTTCCCCAGTCTTCTGCTGTTTCTTGACTTCAGGCCTAAGTTCATCCGGTCTTTGATGAAGGAACGTTTCTGGGTTGGATGACTGAACAATGCTAGCGTACTCAGTTGAAGCATTAAATACAGGGGCATGCACAAATTTGCAGCTGAGGGGAGTGCACTGAGATATATCTGCGTTTGAGGTGCTTCTGAAAACATCCAGGATGTACAGAAGGCAACTGGACGTTTCAGTGTGGTGCTCAGTGATTACTTTCAGACCAGGAATACACGTTTGTGAGTCCTCTCAGCAATCAGCCAGACGAAGCCATGAGCGTGAGTTAATTCAACCCAGGATGTAGGAAAGATAGCATGTAAAGAGCTGGCCGAGGACCAAACTTAGAGAATAGTAACACTGAAGCACACAGGGAAACAGAAGCCCAGGAAGGAGATGGAGAAAGGAATCTCCGAGGAATAGGATAGTAACTAGGAGAAAAAGTAGAACCACAGATGTGAAGGAAGGAGGGAGGGTGATGCTGTGGAGATGTAAGGCCAGCTCAGAAGGGAGAGAGGAGTCCATGGGATTCATTAGGTAGGACATCCTTGTTACATTATGGATACCTATCAGTTGGGACAGCTTGGGGGCCCACGTGAATGAAGACAGACTACATGAAATTGAAGAGTGAGGAAGAGAAGTCCAGGGTACTTCATTTGAAAGGAAATGAGGAAGAGTTTGGTAGGTAGAGCGGAAGACAAAGGAAGGTTATTTGGGTTGAAGGATACCTGAATACATTTTTAGAATCAGGAAAAGAAGACCTTAAAAAGGGAGAAAGTGAAAATGCAGGAGTAACGGACTCCATTTTTGTCATTCTAATCTCTTATTCTGAGCGCAACCCTCCAGGGAAGGTAGTAGTATCGCTGTGGCAGAGATGCCGAGTTGGCAGAGATGCAGAGTTGGCAGAGATGAGGCAACTGCAAGGGAGAATTTCAGTCACTTGCCTGTGGTCACACAGCTTGCAAGTGGGATCCGGGACTTGAACACAGTTACAACTCCAGAATGGTTGCACTCCCCAGGGTAACTTGTCACAAATACCTTGAACCTTGTTCTTTCTTGGGAAAAAAAAAAAAAAAAGAAATTGACATACTAGACTCAGTACACTGTTTAAACATTTACCTTCTTAATGAATCCTCCCCATACTCCGGTAAGTAATATGAGTTTCACCCTTCCTGGAGTGTCTGTTAATCCCAAGCACTGAGTTGAATGTTTCATATTCATTGTTATTTAATTCCCACGATGTCATGTCAAAGTAGACGTAATTACTTCAAAGATGAGAAAATGAAGTTTCACTGCGGTCACAGCTCTTGCCAAACTACACGTTAACCATTGATTTCTGCTTCTCATCTCCCAAAAATACATCAGGTTATCAGTGCTTTTCAAAAGTCTCAACCAATTAGTGGACATGAATGTTACTCATGTACATTTGGAAATAAATAGAGGTAAGTGCACGTAAAGTGGACGATAAATAGTAGTTTTGAAAAAAGACTTTGTTGGCATGTAATCCATAAACTTGCCATAAACTTCACCCATTTAAAGTGTACAATTCAGGTTTTATTTTTTTTTTTCATTCTGCATATTTACAAGGTTCTGCAACCATCACCACAATCTCATTTTAGAACCTTATAATCACGTTGGAAAGAAGCCCCATACACATTAACAGTCACTTCCCACCCTGTTCTCCTTCTCCAAGCAAATGGAAATCAAATTTCTTAGTCCATAAGTTTACATATACTGGACGTTCTTCCAAATGGAATCACATAATATGTGGTCTTTTGTGATTTTCTTTCATGCAGCATCACGTGTTCTAGGCTCATGCGTGTTATGGCATGTATCAGTATTTCATCCTTTTTTGTTGCCAAGCCATACTCCCCTGAATGGAGAAACTAAATTCCATCCATCAGTTCATCAACTGATGGACGCCTGCGCCCCTCACAGTCTTTGACCACTAGGAATAACGATACCGTGTATGTTTGTGTACAGGATTTTGTTTGGACATAGAGTTTCATTTCTCTTTCGTAGAAAGCTAAGAGTGAACCTCCTGGCCATAAGGAAATTCTGTTTCTAGTACTGAGGAGCAGCCAAATTCTTTCAAACCAGGCTGCCCTATGTTATAGTCCCACTAGCAATATATGAGGACTCCAATCTCTCCACATCCTTGTCAGCAATTGTTATCGCCTGTCTTTTTTATTCTTGTCATCCTACTGAGTATGAAGTGGTAGCTCACTGTGGTTTTGATTTGCATTTCCCTACTGGCTAATAACGATGGTGGGTGGCTTTTCGTGTGCCTATTGGCCATTTGTATACTTTCTTTGGCAAAATGTCTATTCAGAGTTTTTGCTCATTTCTGAATTAGGTCATCATTTGACTGTTGATTTATCAGAGTTCTTTATATATCCTGGATACGTCTACCATCAGATGTATTTTCTATGGGTTGTCTAAAAGTCCACGTTATCTACTTTTTTGTTTTGTTGCTTGTACTTTGGTGTTGAATGCGTACAAAAACACACAAAAGCCTTTGCCTAAAGGAAGGTCACAACGTAAGACTTACGGAAGAGAAATGTAAGATTTAGTCTTATATTTCCTTATAAGAGTTTTATCATTGTAGCTCTTATATTTAGGTCTCTGATCTGTTTTGAGTTAATTTTTGTGTGTAGTGTGAGGTAAGGTCCAATCCACTCTTTCGTGTCTAGTGGTCCCTCATCATTTTGTGAAATTACTTTCTTGCTTTTCTTTTTTTATTTTTCAATTGACAAGTAAACATTGTATATATTTATGGTGTACCTCAGGATGCTTGATATCTGTATACGTTGTGGAATGGCCAAATCAAGCTAATTAACATATTCCACCCTTCACATATTTATCAGTTTTTGTTGTTGTTGTTGTTGGTGGTGGTGGTGGTGGTAGAAACACCTAAAAGCTACTGTCTTAGGAGTTTTCAAATAACCAATCTATTGCTATTGAATATAACCACTATGACTTACAATAGCTCCCTTGAACTTATTCCCCCTGTCTAACAGAAATTTTCTACTCATTGCCAACACTCCCTATGCCCCCCGAACCCTTAACCTCCAGTAGCCACCATTTGTACTCTCTGCTTCTGTGAGTTCTAATTCTGAGACCCCACATGTAAGTGAGATCACTTGCTATTTGTCTCTCTGTGCCTGGCTTATTTCACTTGACCTAACATGCTCCAGGTTCATTCATGTTGTCACAAATGGCAGGATTTCTTTCCTTTTTAAGGAGGACTCATGTTCCTACCACGTACTCCACAACTCGGGGAGACAACGAGGCTCCGCCTGAGTTCCTTCTCCCGCCAGTAGGCTGAGGCAGGCATACGGCTCGACATGTCTCTTTCTTCTGTCTTGCAGATAGTTCTCTTCCATTGCATTAGGTCCATATCTTGGGAACCATTGTCATCTCGGTTCCTTCGTTGCTTTGCGAGGGAAGGATCAATGTGGTGTTTTTCTTTTCCCTCCAATACAGCCAGAAATGCAATCTCCTGAAACGTAATTTTTAACATCCCATATTTAGCAAGATCCTATTCAGGTTGGCAGAAAGAAAATGGGAAAGAGAATCTTCGTCAAAGTGTCTCTAGGAAAGATTTTCCAATGTGCAAGAAGATATACTCAGGCAAGACAGTCGGTTTTTCCGGTGGACACCCTTGTGCCTGCATGTGATACTGGAAACACTTATGTTAGAGATGCGAATCCTAACCAAGTATCTCTGGAATGCTGGGAGCAATCTCCCTGGGTCTTCTAGAGGCGGGAACTGGCCACCTTGCGATGACGAGAGTTTATCTCAGAGACCATGCGGCTGTAATTTGGTTTTCCCCAGCTAGTATCTGCAGCTCTCCCCGGCTGTTAACAATTTCTCCAATGTCCATTTGTGGGTCCGAATTCACTGTTGCTTACATGTTTTACAGCCTGACCCATGAGAACGACCTTCACTCCCTTCAAGTCTACTATTTAAGTGAGAGACAGTGATGGCATCAACCCCACCAACCGCACACCTCACATTGGGAAGAGCATGCAGACTGTGATAGTGGCTCAGAGTCAAGTCTCAGGAATTGTGGTGGAGTCACAGAAATTGTGGTGCCATTCCCAGAAAAACCTTGATCCTGGTCATAATGGAGGAGGGGAAGTTATCAGGGTAACTCATTGAGGCATTTACTGCAGAGTCCCAGGCAAAAGTGATAAGGTCTAGGTCCCTTTGGTCCAAATATCGGGGTATAATAACATAAGTCATATTAGGAACAGCGGGTGACATTTCTTGGCCATTTGACGCATCAGGGCATGGAGCTCCATATTCTCCTTCCAGCACTTCACTTAAAATCCTCAGTAAATTAAGATATATGTAGTTCTGTCGCCGTTGTACAGATGAGGAAACCAAGGCCCGGAACGGTGTACTGACTTGTCTGACAAAGGGTGCCCTATTGCTGTGCTCCTGCAGGACCCTGTACTTTGCTGACCCATGCCCCCGTCACACAGTTTTGAACGGAAAAGGCTATCTCTGTTCCTCACACCATACACTGGGAGATGACAGGGTCTAGGGCAAGTTGTAACTTAATAAGGAACCAGAAGGCCTATGTTCTTCCCTCCCCCTACCTTTTTGTAGCTGAATTGCTTTTATGCTCAGTTTTTACATCAAAGAAGTGTGGATGATGGCTCCTGAGATAGCGGTCCTGGAAGTACTGCCTACACCTCAGGCTGTGTGCAGTTAAGACAAAAGCTGCATTTGGATTTTTACTCAAACAACAACAGGACGAATAAAAAGGGCCCATATGTAGTAAGTGCTTATATAGGCTAAGCTCCATCGTTCTTTCATGTGCATGCTCTCATTGAAGCCTCACAGAGAAGGTGAAGGCAACTTTTAAAACTTGTTGCCATTCCAGGCAGGAACAAGTAGCAGAGTTGGGACACAAGCCCAGGTGGATGTCCGTTCAAAGCCTCTGTCCTCAAAGTAAGTGTTTTCTAAACTGTGATATGCAGGTCGTTTGTGGCCATAGACACAAGTATATTGGTACATAAACAAACAACGTGGGGGCTCATGAAATAGCAGAGCATCTAATCTACGGTCGTTTCAGATTTTTACAGGAGGCCCGTATCATGGTGGCGTGCACCGGGCAGCTGGCCAAAGGATCTCGGCCAGGGATGAAGAGCTGCCTTTGATGTGAGGTGGAGATAGGGTGAAATGCGTAGAGAATTGGATCCATGAAAACAGAGAGGGGCCAGGATGAATGGGGCAGAAGTGCCTGAGAGCTACTTTTTCCCCAGTCCTTACTGACCACGGTGTCCAATCACCCTGGCTTTCCCACTTCTCCCTGCCACCTGCCCCCTTGGCATCCATGGGCTTGGTCCTTCCATTATCAGCGTCTCAGTTTCTTCCTCCACCAATTGAGATTAACAATAGGAGTTCTGAAAGATTTTAGTGAGAAGTAAATAAAGGAACACACGTGAAGTATTTGTTAGAGAGAGAGAGGGTGCTTAGGTCTATTTCATATTTTTCATTTTCAAAGGTACATGTACAAATTATGTATCACACCTGTAATCTCAGCACTCTGGGAAGTGAGGCAGTTGGGAAGCTTGAGCTAAGGAGTTCAAGATCAGCCTGGTTCACATGGCGAAACCCCATCTCTACAAATACAGCAAGAGATTAGCGGGCTGTGGTGGCACGTGCCTGTAATCCCAGCTACTTGGGAGGCTGAGGTGAAAGGATCAGTTGAGCAGGGGAGGTGGAGGCTGTAGTGAGCCAAGATCGAGCCACTGCACTCCAGTCTGGGCACCAGAGCGAATATCTGTCTCAAAAAATAGAACAAAATAATAGAAATTATGTATAATAATAAGCATTTTCATTACATCTATTTCTAGTTATATTTTATGACCAGTGATATTGTCTTCCATTTGGTTTCATGATGGGAATTTTCCTTTTTAAACACATTTCCAAGTCTTCCCTTGACACTTGTCAGAAAGGAAATTCACCTTCTAGTCTGGAGTTCGTCCTAAGATGTCATCTGAAGAGCCAGCATACAAACAAGCGGCCTTTGTGGATCCGGTGCCAGATGCGCTCTTCCATTCTACTGAGAGGGGGGTGTTTCCATTTCCTTCCCTATGGTATTCTACGGACGAACTGAGCTACATTCTAAGAACCTCGCTTGACCATCTTTACCCAACTCCACTTTTTGTCCATAGCCTTAAGTCCTTCTCACATTCTGTTTGACACATTCCAAACCCGCTGTAAATGCTTGTGGAATGGATGAACAAGTGAACAAAGGGCTTAGAAAGGATAGAGGAAGGGGCAGTCAGTGGCATGGGGCTAAGGCAGTCCAGCATATGCAACCAGCAGGAAGTTAACTATTTCTGGTGGGGTCAGAAATACCTACGGTCCCAAAGACAATAAGACTTCTACCCTGGACTGGGTTTGCGTGGGCATGGCCAAGGTCGGCTCCAGGACTAAGCAGCCAGCCCCCTTCTGACTGTCGTCTTCCCTCCGTACCTCCAGTCATTCATTTAGTCTGCTCTTGGTCTTGCTCAGAGATAGGAGTCAGTCACCTATTTTGTTTCCTTCTTATGTCTTCAATCACACACAGCTGTACACAAACAATATGTGACCCGTTAAGCACATCTGAGTGGCCACCATGTGGGAGAACCGAATGAAACATAACCAGCTCCCTAGGAGCCCACTGTGCCAGACTCTATGGCCACAAGAATATCTCCCATCTCTCGTACTGTGATAAAAGTTGCCCCGTTCATACCGAGACCTCCGATTTAATCTCCCTCCCACGCCTGAATCTGAAAAGACTGTGACTCACCTCTAATCAACAGAGTATGACACAGTTGACTCAACATGACTTCTGAGTCTTGCCTGTGAGAGGTGAGGCAACATTCACCTTGGATACGGAAGAGTGCTACTTGGAGCCCGAGTCATGAGGTCAGAAGCCTGACTACTGGGAGGCCCACCCTGCTGTGAGGAAGCCAAAGGCCATAGAGTGGTAACACGGAGGCCCTCCACTCGCCAGGCCTAGTCTTCCACTCCTCTCTATGCAGGCACCAGGGACGTCAGTGAATGAGCCTTCAGATGGTTCCAGTCCCCAGCCAGTCAGGCCTCTGCAGCTGAGGTCCCAGACCATGCAAGGCAAGCCATGTCCACTGTGCCCTTTCTGAATTCCTGCCTCTGAAATTCCATGCATATGATGCAATGGCGGTGATTTTATGGACTCACTGTGGGGCCGTTTGTTACATAGCAAGAGGAACAGGAATGCAGGACACACCCCCCACTCAAAGCTGTTCCTCTTCCATAGAGTTAAACCTTAACCTGATGCTGGCTTAGATTATTTCACTGCCGATTCTTCATGGTTTTCTCATGTGTATGGACGCCCCTAAACAATGCAGTTTCATATTGTCTGGGTGCCTTGATAGGAAGAGTTTTGGGGGCCTGAAATGGAGAAAACAAGCATTCATGGATCAGGTAGTCAAGGCAAGGCACCGTGTTTACCCTGAGAACAAACACTCTGTTAGCTGTTAACATTCTTGAGGAGAGAGCAAGTTGAGGAATCGGGTTTAATCTACTCCATACCGGTTGTATAGCGAGTAGGCAGCAGGTCCAGGATTCAAAGACAGGTAGTGTGTCCCCAGAGGCCGAGTGTGTAAACCTCTGCTAATTCCCCTCATCAGAAATGTAGGGGACCCTGGGGAAGTTGTCTCTACTACAAAAGCCAGAGTCAGCACCACCTTCTCAAATAATCTGAGACCAAGTACTTTCAAGAGCCAAGCCTTGCCATAGCCAAGCCGGACATTACAGACACACAACACACATCGTTTCCTAGAAGGTATTTACTGATTTCTATTATACTTAACACATGTACAAGACAGGTATTTCAAAAGATTAAAGAGGGCATACAATGCACGGGTGTCTTTCTCATTCCTGTGTGGACAGTGTCTTTCTCGTTCCTGTATCCCCATCTCCTTACCCAGAGACACTTTCCAAACAAAAACAAGCAAAATAGTAACAGCTTTTGGTGATTAAGAGTAATGAGGTATGTAACACGACCAAATCTTGAAATATATCATTAAAAAAACAGGAAATAGCATAACTCGAATCTAAGTAGTGAAAATATGAACGTCTACCTAAAACTCACAGGTGCGGGAGCGCACGCACACCATAATCAATGGAAGACGTCCTAGTACATGTTTACAAACTGTTTGTGTGTTGCCGTCCTAAACACCAGACGCAAAGCGCTGAAAACAACAAGCCTGTTCACAATAGCACCAGGAACGTACGGTACACAGGAATCATCTGCAGGTGATTTGTGACAACTGTAGGCAGAACAGTAATAGCAAGAGATACAATGGATGGCTTGAAAAATCAGAGACACTCTTCTTGCTTATCGAATTGCAAGATTAACGTTGTGCTACACAGACAAAGGTGTGTTCAAGATTTGATCGTAAGCGAGTTCACTGAAAACTAGTGGAGAGGAAGGGCAAATATTGGAAGGGAATCCACGGTTTGACCAGGCCAGAAACACCTCTTTCACAGCATGTGATCTGTGCAGGTACTCGGACGCTCCCCGCAGGGCCGCCCGGGCCGGTTTCGGGCGGGCTTGCGGCCCCAATTACTGCTCCTGTTCGCGGGGACAGGCAGGGGCTGACTGGGAGGACGTCTTGTGGATGGCCTTGGGCTCCTCGGCGGCCTCCTCCCCCGGGTCGCCACCGCCGACATCCTCGATGACCACGCTGCGCACGGTGCCCTCGTCCAGGCAGTGCGGGGCGACGCCGTACACGCGGGGGTCGGAGACAGCTGCGTGGAAACTCTGCACCCCGCACCTGCTGCAGAAGCTGTGCAGCGCCGGGTGCGTGTCGGACCGATAGTTGACGATGCTGTCCGCGCCCTGGAGCAGAGTGAAGCGCGAGGCCGGGACGAGGAAGTGGCGGTGCTGCTTCTTCCTGCACAGCCTGCAGCTGCAATCCACCACGCGCAGATCTGCCGGGGCCCAGACCGCAAAGCGGACCGCGCCGCAGTGGCAGCCCCCGTGTGATGCACGAGGCCCAGGTACTCGAAGGTGTCCAGCAGGACCTTGGCGGCGCCCTCGCAGCTGAGGCCCCGCAGCTTCCTGAACCTCTCCCAGCGCTCCCGCTGTGCGCCCAGGTCCAGCTCCTTGGGGGACGGGGCGGGTCCCGGCGGATCCGGGGGTGGCGCGGAGGGCAGCCGGTCTCTGGGGCCCGCCTTCCGGACCCGCCGACAGCGGCGCTTCCGTCGCCACCTATCCAACCACCTCTTGGCCGCCGCGTGGCTCCGGACCCCGACTTGGACCCGGGGGCACTGCGCGCGGCTAGCGCCCGTGACCGCGATGGCCGCGCAGCCGGCGGGAGGATCCGCGGACCTCTTTCGCCTCCGCGGCTGAGCGGTGGCCCGGTTCCTCACTCTGCCCATGGCGCCTGCAGCCTCCGGAGCGCGTGCCCACCCCCCACCCTCATTTCCCGGTCAGTCGCTGAGCAGCCTCCTTGCCTGCGCCAGTAGGATTGGCCCCTTGTTGAATGCGATGTAAAGAGACCCTTCCCTTGACCCTATCACAACAGCCTTCCCTGACCTGAAAGGCAGTCATGAGGCATTCAACAAACACCTGCAGGGCACCAGATACCCCGCCTGGGCGCTGGGATGTGGAGATGCATCAGGCTTTCCAAAGCACTCACATTCATTTAGGATCAGGTGTATGCAAATACAGCCCCCAACGCCTTGGGACACTTTGCTCTGACGGAAATAAGAACCAGGGGCTCTGGGAACAGAGAGGAACGCCCACGCACTGTAATTGGAGGGGCGTGTGGGAGGGGCACGGAAAGACTCCTCTGAAGTCTTCTTGGGGGCTTGATTCTTTTTCTCGGGTGTAGTGTTTTATTTTTCTCTCTCGTAATTTTCGATGCGATCAAGTCCTCTTTACCTAATGTTGACATACCTACTTCTGCTGTTTTAATTAATGTTTACCTGATGTGACTTTTCCCACCCGTTGTATCCTTTTCATTTACCCAGGGCAACCAAAGTGGAACTGAGTTTCATATAAACATGGGATAGTCAGACTGTGTTTCTCACTGACTCTGCCAATATCTACCTTTTCATATATGTTTTTAGTTCATTTCCATGATCGCTGGGCTAGTGTTTAAGTCCACAGACTTACTGTTTGTTTTCTTTTGTTTCCTCCGTGTCTTGGCTAACCGAGACCTCCTTTTTTTTTTTTTTTTTTTTTTTTTGCCCTTCTGTGGCTTACGTGTACACTTTGCAGGATTTATCTTGATTTCTGAAAGTGTTTTCGAGTGCTTTGTTTTGTAAAATTGTCTCAGTGGTTGCTCTGGGATTTTCAATGTGCATATGTGACTTACCACAGGCTCCTGGTATCCAGTTCTCATCACTTCCATTGAAGTGTAGAAGCATCAGCCCCTTTTAGCCCCTCTGCCTTTCTGCTTATAGACAACGATGTCTGGAGTATTGGATGGTTTCATATTTTTTGCTTTAATCATCAAACATGACTTCCACAATTCACAAGGAAAACGGTGGCTTAATGTTTGTCCCCTAAGGGTGTTTTTTCCACTGGTCTTGACTCCTTTCTGATAGATACTTCCAGACGCCATCTTTCATTCTTTCCTCTTTTGTTTGGAGCACCTGCTCTAGCCATTCTTTCACCGTGAGTCTGCTCGTGACAAAATGCTTTCTTTAACCTGAGAATGTCTCGATTTCCCCCTTCATCCATGAAGGATGGTATCACTGGATACAGAATTCACAGCTGACAGGACTTTTGTTCAACACCTGAAACTTTTCAGGACACTTCCTAATGACCCCCACTGGTCAGAGGAGACATTTGCCCTCATTAAAACTGGTGTTCTCCTATAATCAATGAACCACTTCGGTCTTGCTGCTTTCAGTGATGTTATCAGCTTCAAAAACTGACTATGCTGTGTGTGTTGGTGTGAATTGCTTTGTGGTTGTCTTATCTGAAGTTTGCTCATTTTCCAGAATCTATGGGTTTATGGTTTTCATTAAAATTTGGATATTTTCAGCCTTCTTTTCTTATATTACTCTTTCAGTCCACTCTCTACTTTTGATACTCCAGTCGTAGGGATATTGGGACTTCGTTATTGTCCTAAATTTACTGAGGATCCATTCAGCTTTTAATCATTCCATGACCTCTCTCTCTCGCTCAGGCGTAGTCAATCCTATTTTCTGTTTGTTTGTTTTGTTTTTTGAGGAAGAATCTCCCTCTGTCACCCAGGTTGGAGAGCAATGGCACAATCTCCATTCACTGCAACCTCTGCCTCCCGGGTTCAAACGATTCTCCTGCCTCAGCCTCCCAAGTAGCTGGGATTGCAGGCGCCCGCCACCACCCAAGCTAATTTTTGTATTTTTAGTAGGGACGGGGTTTCCCCACGTTGGCCCGCGGTGATCTGCCTGCCTCGGACTCCCAAAGTGCTGGAATTACAGGCGTGAGCCACCGCGCCCGGCCGTCAGTCTTATTGATTGGGCCTCCATTACGATGATGGTATCTTTTGTCATCACAGGTCTCTTATCGAGTGCATCCAGCAATGTTTCCAAATTCTGTTACTGTTTTCGTTTTCTGTGCCATCATTTCTTTTTTATACGTCTTCTACTCATCGCTGAGATTTTCCATTTTCTAGTCTGGTTCCAGACTATTTGCAATTACATAATGAAGCATTTTTGTGATGGTTGCTGTAAAACGTTTGTCAGATAATGGCAACGTGTGCATCGTCTCTATGTTGGCACCACTAGATTGTATTTCCTCATTCAAGTTGTGTTATTCCTGGTTCTTGACATGGTGGGCTCTGCTCTACCGCATACAATGTATTTTGCTTGTTACTTTAGGAGTCTCCGGACATGAGACAACTATTTGATGTTAGAAGTCAGCTACTTTCTTTAGGTTTAGCATGTAGATTCTGGTGTCCATTTTTGGGTTCCGGGATTTTTTAAAAGTTTATTTTCAGAGCATTTGCGATGCTATTTTTGTGTGTTTGGCTTATCTGCCGACACAGCAGCCCCAACTGTTCCCTGCTGGTGGTATTTGAGAGGCAGAAAAAACTAAATTCCGCACTTTATTGCAGGTTTCCTACTTCCTACCTAATATCTTTTTTTTTTTTTTCCCCCTGTTCCAAGGTACCATGCAGCCTACCACACTACATTTAATCATCATAGGCTGGGACAACTTCTCAGACTTTACTTGTTTCCATGACCTTGAGAGTTTTCAGGGTTACTAGTGAGGTATTTTCTAGAATATCTTTTTTTTTCCTTTCTCTTTATTTCTTTTCTTTCTTTCTTTCTTTTTTTTTTTGAGACAGGGTTCCCTGCTTTGTCACCCAGGCTGGAGTATGCAACGGCAATGGTGGGATCTCAGCTCACTGCAACCGCCACATCCCAGGTTCAAACCATCCTCCTCCTTCAGCCTCCCATAGTACATGGGACTACAGGCATGCACCAACATGCCCGTCTAATTTGTGATGTGTGTATGTGTGTGTGTGTGTGTGTGTGTGTGTTTTGCAGAGACAAGGTTTTGCCATGTTGCCCAGGCTGGTCTCGAACTCCTAGACTCAAGTGATCCGCCTGCTCCAGCCTCCCTAGAATATTTTTCAACTCAGATTTTTCTAATGCTTATCTCATGATTGGACTGATGTTGTGAGCTACCGGAGAATCACCACAAAGGTAAAGAGCTGTTTTCGTCTGATCGCATCAAGGGTGCATAATATCAACATCAGTTTTGATTGTGTAAGTTGACCTTGGTCACCTGGCAGAAGCAGTGTTGGACAGGGTGCTTCCACGAAAAGTTACTCTTTTAACCCCTGTCCACATGCTACTCTTTGGAAGGAAGTCATTAAGCCAAGTTCACACCTAACTGGTGCTAAGTTATAAATCCTTTCTTTGAGGCAGAGTATCTACATACATTCTTTGGAATTCTCCTTCACGGCACAGCTGTCTATGCTCCTGCATTGATTTCGTTATTCAATCGTTTATGTATATCATGATACTTTCATGGATACTTACTTGATACTTTAGATTATAATCCAATACTTTGCTATTTCTTTTTTATTATTATCATTTTTGCAGTTGTGGCCACTGGGAGCATGTTCAGTTCACCCCTAGGTCCCGTTGGTATGCTCCCATTATTTGCGGTTCCATTTTGTGTAATTCCTTGCTTTGTGGCTCATCCTGCACATTTCTGTCCTGCATACGTTCTAGACTTGTCTGGCCTATTTCCTAGCTCCTAGGATCAGCCAATTCTCCAAGGATCTCTGTTTCCTTTTATTAGAAAATGGTATCAGAGACCAACGTCTGGCAAGTAGGTGTGCTCGTACCTGCCAGAGTCTAGTGGTTTCTAGACCCTCTCTGCCGAAACAGAGAGGAAATACATATGTATGTATACTAACCCATATATATATATTTCTACAAATATTTTGATACGTGACCATGAGGATCTATAATAAGCTGACTATGAGTTCCTACCCATGTCTGCAACTCTATTCCATTGCAGCACGAATCATTCTTGCCCCCACCACATTACGATCTGCACCTCCCTCTCCAGCAGTGAAAAACCTGCCTCTCACCCTCCACCATCCATTTCCTAATTGTTCAGCTCCAGTATACATGGAGAACGGTATCAGATTTTTCAACCTGTGTCCATACCCGCAACAGGTTTGTCTAGTCGAGTATGCTGCATATGTACAATTTCCTTTGTCTTTAGCCTTACACACTTCTTTCATTTTCAGAGTTGCTTACTTCAGCACTTTGTACTTCACAGCCTTCAGTGAAGCTTTTCACCCGTTGGTAAGGTTAGAAGCTTTTGTCACATGCTGCATTTCAGCCTGTGTGAGGACATTCACTATCTCCGTAGTGATGTCCTCACACAGAGAGAGCTATTTTTATTTCCTCTTCTTCGGAGGACACGAACCCCATCATAAAGACTCCACCCTCATGACCTCATAACCTCAAACCCCATTACCTCCCAGAGGCCTTACTTGCAAATACCATCACACTGGGAGTCGGGGCTTCAACACGTGAATTTGGGCGGGAAGCAAACATTCCGTCTATAACGCACACGATAGTTTCACTGCCCTAAAGCATTACCTGTGCTTTACCTACTCATGTCCTCCTGCAAAAGTCCCCTCCACACACCTTGCCTCCTTCTACTCATCCTTTTGAATAAAGTTTCTCCTTACTAATCCTGGATTTGTATTTTGTTTGACGACACATATGTTTTGAAGCAAACTGGGCAGATACTTAATAGCGAGAATGCTGGACACTGTGGCAAGACTGTTGAGCCTCGTTAAGAACCAAGCGGACTGCCTTCCAAATTTGCTGGAAGATAGAGACTTCCCACTTTACATGAATGGACGTTCCTGTTGCTCTGCATCCTTGGCAGCAGTTGGTTTGTCAGTTTGGGGGTCTTAGCCATTCTGTTAGATGTGTAGTGTCATGTAATTATTATTTGAATTTGCATTTATCTATCAATGCCAAATAACAGTAAACATTCTTTCACATGCTCATTTATCGCTTCCAAATCTTTGGTGAGGTGTCTGCTCAGACCTTTAGCTCGTTTTTAAACTGGGTTATTTGTGGTTGTTTGGTCTTTGAATGTCAACAGTCCTTTGAATATTTGGAATCAAGTCTTTTCTCAAATATCTCTTTGAAAATATTTTCTTTCAGTCCTTAGGTTGTCTTTCTTCCTTAACAGTAATGTCTTCCACACAGCAGAAGTTTTAAGTTTTAATAAACTCCAAATTATTGCTTTTTGTTCACGGACTCTGTGGTAGGGTTTGTGACTAAAACCCCATCAGGAAACAGAAAGACATGTTGATGTTTTTCCTGTGTTTTCTTCCCTGTGTTTTACATTT
The DNA here is from genome assembly GCF_009764315.1 of Trachypithecus francoisi. Lineage (NCBI taxonomy): Eukaryota > Metazoa > Chordata > Mammalia > Primates > Cercopithecidae > Trachypithecus > Trachypithecus francoisi. Next base: position 33,707 of record NW_022680898.1, on the reverse strand, counting down.
CTATATTTCTTTACATATAATATAGTTTGCTTGTTTGTTTTGTTTTGTTTTGAGACAGAGTCTCGTACTATCGTACAGGCTGGAGTGCAGTGGCACAATCTCGGCTCACTGCAACCTCTGACTCCCAGGTTCAAGCGATTCTCCTGCCTCAGTCTCCCGAGAAGCTGGGACTACAGGCGTCTGCCACCACGCCCGGCTAATTTTTTTTTTTTTTTTTTTTTTTTTGTATTTTTAGTAGAGACGGGGTTTCACTATGTTGGCCAGGCTGGTCTTGAACGCTTGACCTCGTGATCCACCTGCCTCGGCCTCCCAAAGTGCTGGGATTACAGGCGTGAGCCACTGCGCCTGGCGTATATTTCATATTTTTATATTTCCTGTGTTTTATATTTTGAGTTTTACATACGGGACTTTGGCCCTTTTTGAGTTAATTTTCGTTAAAGTGTGAGTTCTTGGTCTAGGTTAATGTTTTTTCCATATGGACCCGAAATCTCCCACCACCACTTATTGAAAAGACTATCCTTTTCCCATTGTATTGTGCTCGTGCCTTCGTCAAGGATCAGTTGAGAAATATTTCTGCAGTTCGATTACTGGGCTTGCTGCTCTGTTGCATTGAACTGTGTGTGTATTCTTAGTACATGCCACCCTGTCTCGATTACTGTAGTTTTATAGTAGGTCTTAGAATCGCATCTTATGACTTTTGTAACTCCGTTCTCTTTTTTTAGAATGGCTTTTCTTTTCTAGCACATTTGTGCTTCAATACGAAATTTTGAGTCAATATGTTGATATCTGCAATGTGATTGCTGTAATTTTGATTGGGATTCTGATGTTACAATAAATCAGTCGCGGAGGATTTGAAATCTTCTGACAGTTACGAATCTTCGGTCCATGTATGTGACATCTCTCTCCACTTATTCAGATCTTCGTTTTTTTGTTTGTTTGTTTATTTGTTTTTTGTTTTCCTCATCAATATTTGTAGTCTCTGCAAGGAGATCCTATGCCTGACATTTAGATTTAGACCTAAGTACTTAATAGGTAGAGTTGGTGTTGTAAAGGGCAACTTAAAAAATCAAATTCTCATTGTTCACTGGTCACATACAGCTAAACAGTCATCATCAATATATTGATTGTGTCCTGTGACCTTGAAAACCTCGTTTATTGATTCAGCAGTTTGTTGCAGTTCTTTGGAGTTTTCTACATAGATAACTGTATCCCCTGTAAGTAAAAAGTCCCTCTTTCTTTATGTTGTTGTCTCTTCAGGTTTTACCTGAGCATTGGTAGCCTCTCTTAGCATATGGATCATATGGCTTTTAGAACTGCTTTTTGTCCTAGGCTTTACAATATACATATTTACCTAGCCCAGTCCACCGTCTAGTAACGGTACATCACTTAGTGTGCAGTGCAGGTACCTAACCCGACAGAATTCCCAGTTAACCCCTCATGAACTTATCCATATGCTATATAGTCACCAAATACATTGTCACTATTATTTTAAACAAACCGTATTCCTTTAGACCTTGCAAGAATAAGCAACAGAAAAGGTGTGATTTTACCTCCACTTGTTCCTTCACTGATTCTGGCCCTGCCTTTGTGTAGATTCAAGCGTCTCATCTATGTTATTTTTCCTTCTGTCTTTTAACATTTCTCCCAGAGCAGAGTTTCTGAAGGTTAATTTGCTTGATTTTAATTTGTCTGAGAAAGTCTTTGTTTCCTGTTCAGTTGTTAATGATAATTTTGCAGGGCATACAATTCTAGCTAGGTGATATTTTTCTTCACTCAACACTTTAATATTTCAGTCTACACTCTTCTTTTTTCATGGGTTCTGACGAGAAGTTGGCCATAATTCTCTTCCATGTTCCTCTACCAGTAAGGTGTTGTTATTGAGGTTTTCAGACTTTCTCTTCCTCTTTAGTTTTCTGCAGTTTCAATATGTCTAGACATGAGTTTGTGGTGTGTGTGTATATGTGTATTTGGTATATATGCTGCTTGATATATGCTGAGAGATTCCTGACTCTGTGCTTTGGTGTCTGTTATTAATTTTGTCAGCACTAGGCCCTTATTGCTTCCAAAGTTTATGCTGCTCTGTTCTCTCCGTCTTCTTTCTGTGTCTGGGATTCAGATTAATAGGTCGAACCTTTTCCAATTTTCACACAGTAAGCTGTTCAATTCCATTTCTTCCCCTCTTTTTCCTCTTTGCATTCCATTTTGGAAAGTGTCTGTTGTCCTCTGACCTTTCTGCATGCTTTCCAATTCTTACCTTGGTTGTGCTGACTCTGCTGATGAGCTTCTGGGAGACATTCGTCATTTCTGTTAGTGTTTTTGATTTCTAGCACTTCCTTTTAATTCTTTCTCAGAATTCTCATCTCTCTCTCCCTTTGTCCTCCTGCTTGAATCTGGGCCTCACAGAGTGCTCCTGCTCAGGGAGAGCCTGTGTCTTGCAGCACATTGAGCTGTAACCCGCCGTTATTTCCCTGGAGCCTGGTTGTAGTGGTGGTAAGGTGTAGGGGCGGGAAAGCATTCCACAGCTTTATGACTGGATCTCCGTCTTTCAGTGGGACTGTGTCTCTGGGCTGTGACCTTGACAAGTGTTTCTCCAGTGGTATTACCCTTTCCCCATGTCCTCGGTCCTTTCCCTGGCTTCAGCATTCCCAAATAATACTTTTACACACTTGAGCCCTCTTGATTTTTTTTCCCCCACCAGTGAGGGGCAGAGGTTAGAGGAATACCCTTCCTGCACCTAAGATAAGGCTTTGGTCAAGTCTCTTGCTCTGAAGAGTGGGCCTTCGTCTTGGAGAAGGCACTGGGAGTATTTGACAATGATTACTCTTCCTCTCTCCCAGCCAGAAAAACCACCGCGTCTTTTTCAGATCTTCACCGTGAAAACCCACGTCTCGAGCCAAAGGCTATGAACATGCGGATGCCCCTGAGACTGCAGCTCCCAGCGTATTCTCACACTAACGCTAGTCCACACACAGCCTCAAGCACTTCATCGTATTTACTACTGAAGCACTCCTACAGGCTTCTGTCTACAGAAGTTGCTGATTCAGGTAAGCAGATCTCAGCCGTGACACTGGATTTGACAGTCTCTCAGGACTCCAGGGTGGTGTTCTGCTGTCCCCTCTCGGTTCTCTGATGAGTCCAAAAGATACCTGAATCCGTTTTCCAGTGTTTTCTTGTTGTAAGGGTGGGATTGGTCATTTGTCTATTTACACGTAGAGCTGAAAGTGGAAGTCTCATTTGTGGCCATTTTTGAAACATGTCACAATCAGAATAAGTCTACGGTTTGCAAATATCTTGGTGAGTGCTAGGAGAAGCAGATAAGCGTTGAAGGCAGTTGTTGCAGGGAGCCAGCAGGAGAAGTAGGTGTGTGTGATGGGGATGGGAGGTTTTCAGAACCAAATGATTTCTGTTTTCATGGAATGCGAATTACTATTACATTATTAGTAATGTAATTACTAAACGGTATGGCTGTTTAACTCTTAAAATCCCATATATATATGATTTGAGAAAATTAAATAATGGACAATACATTTTATGTAGAAATTGTCTAGAAATTTTGCATGAAAGAATGCACAGAAATTGTAAACATAATTTGAAGATTAAATAAATGCCCTCAAATGCATACAGTTACTAAAACTGGTATTACCTCTTGCTTGCCGGTTGATGTCAGTTGTCAGTATTACCTCCTCACTGTGCATGCATTGCCTAGGATCACAGCAGCTTTGCACACTAATTGGCCAGGGCGATGATGTGAAAATCGGCCTCTGCCAAATCATGAGGAGGCAATGACGTAGAAGGGGACCTTATCCCCATTTCACAAATGGAGAAACTAAGGCTAAAAGAGACTAAGTAATTTGCTGAAAGTCATGCACTAAGGAAGTGGTGGATCTGGGACAGTCTCCCAAGTTGTGTCTGACATCAGCACCCATGTCCTTTCTGGTGTACTTCTCTGCCTGTCCAAGGGTGGGCAGCATTTTGAATTGTCACACCTTTATCGGATAATGGTGTTCTTTTGTTTTTTTTTTTTTTTCATCTGAGCTTGGAAAAAGTACACAAGCAGAGATGAATACAATCATCTAATACTTTTTAGAAAATACAAACCCATAAGCCTCATTAAATTGACTTAGAAGCTGGAAACAAAGATAGAAATCTTCCAAATTTGTTTACTGAAAGTAGCCTGATACCAAAATCTGGAAAAGACAGTACATGCACAAGGGACCCCAGGTGTGCACGGGCGCGCACGCGCGCGCACACACACACACACACTCACAAGCATGCACACGCAGAGAGAAATATGGATCTATATCACTTATGAAATCTATCACTAATAAATTTCATTTTGTATCCATAAAATTTCAGTGGATACATAGCAATGATATTTTGAAAACCTACCACATCTGGTAGGTTTTTTACTCTTGAGGAGATGATGTCGTATTAAGAAATATATGTTATTCCATTATATCAATAAGTCCAAGAGAAAAAACATATCATCTGAAATGGCTGGAAGAAAAAGAAAAAAAAACATGTAAGAATTCATTCTGTCTGATAAGCTCTGTTCAGTCTTTCTTAGCTCTCCTCTACTAAATCTGTCTTTGGTTGGCAAAATTATGTTAAAATCCTCCTAATACCACCTATCCACAGTCCCTTACCTGAACTCTTGGACCAAATGTTTTATAATTCATAAACAGTACTTTCCAGAAGAACCATGGCAGGGTCTGGACTAGCCAGCTGCCACTGATAAAACAATATTTCCACTGAGAAATGTAAATATTTGTACCCAGAAAGATAAGAACCCAAAAGACTACAACAACATCATATCAACTCAGGTCACGTTTATGGACAAACGAGTCAGGAAAAATAATTGGTTTACACAACATTTGGGGTTTTAGATGTGTAGTAGTATATAGAACATTGGTGGCACCCCAGAAACCTGTATTATGTCCTATCTAGTCATCACCCCTGAAAGTATCCAGGTTCCTGATCTCTGTCAGTGTGGTTATATTTTTGCCTGTTTTAAAACCCTACACAACAGAATTATATATCATGGACATTTTTATGCCTGGCTTGTTTTGCTGCTTAATACTCTTATCTTGAGGTCTACCCATGCTGGTGCATGTAGAGATGTTTGCTTGCATTTTTGTTGTATAATGGTCTGCTGTATGAATATACTACAATCTATTGATCGATTCAACTGTGATGAGGCCTTCAGATTGTTTTCTGGTTGTGACTCTCGTCAATGATGATGCTGAGAATGTCTTCATTCATGACTTATGGAGAAGATGTTTGTGCATTTCTGTTGCATATATACTTGAATTGTGTGGTCACCAGCATTCTATGATGACCCCCATGACCCTTGAATTTTCGAGTCCCCTCCATTGAGTTGGGGTGGAAGCTGTGCATATGACAGGATTACTCCCATGCTTATGTTACTTTTATGGCAAGAAGATTTTGCAGATGGAATGAGGGTCACAATCAGTTGCCTTTAAGATAGGAGATTATGTGAGTGGGCCAGACCTAATCAGATGTGCATTTACAAGGGTCTAGGTTTTTGCTGAGAGATTTGAAGCAGAGAAAGCGTTTGGAGGGTGCACATGACAAGGACCTGCAGGTGTCCTCTAGGAGATGAGTGCTGTCCCCGCCCCCTGACAGCCAGCAAGAGAAGGGGACCTCAGTCCTCTAGCTGCAGGGCACTGAATTCAGCTGGCAACATGGATGGGACAGCAAGGGCGTCTTCCCCAGAGACTCCAGAAAAGAACACAGCAAGTTTAACAACATCCCACCCTGTGAGTCCCTGAGCTGAGAGGCCAGTGACACGGTGCACAGACTTCTCACCTACGTGACTGTGAGCTAACTAGTGTTGGTTTAAGCTGCTAAGAGTGCAGTAATGTGTTCTGCACCAATAGAAAACCAGTATAGGTTTTGGTACCTGAATGTGCAGTGCTACACTGTGTATTAGTCAGGGTTCTCAAAGACACAGAACCAATATTATAGATATAAATGTACGAGAGGTGATTTATTAGGGGGATTGACTCACGTAGTGATGGAGGCTGAGAAGTACTGGTAGGTTGGCTCAGTCCAAGTGCTCGTGTTTTAATTCTCAGGCCGAAGCTGAAGACTTGAGAACCCACTGGGCCACTGGTGTAAGTCCTGGAGTCCCAATGCCAGAGAGTCTGAAGTGTGATGATGTTCAAGAGCAGGAGAGGGAGACTGTCTCAGCTCTGTGAGACAGAGAGAGAGAGAAAGAGAGAGAGAGAGAGAGAGAGAGAGAAGGGAAGGAGGGAAGGGGAAGGGGAAGGGGAAAAGGACGGGGAAGGGGAAGGGGAAGGGGAAGGGGAAGGGGAAGAAGTCCTTTCTTCTTTTTTTGTTCTCTCTAGGCCCCTGGATGTCTGGATGATGCCTGCCTGTGTCGAGGGCGAATCTTGCCCACTCAGTCCACTGATTCACATGACAATCTCCTCTGAAAATACCCTCACAGACACAGTCAGAGGTAATGCCTTACCAGTTCTCTAGGTATACCTTGGTCCAGTCAGGTTGACACGTAAAATTAACCATCACACACTGCAAACACCTAAAAGTGTGGCTGTGGCTTTGGAACTGGGTAGTTGGCGAAGGCTGGAAGAATTCTGAAGTGCACAAGAGAGAATGCCTAAATCGCCTTGAGAAAAGGCTTCATTGCCACGGACAGACAGTTAGTAGAAGTCTGACTTTTCAGGACACTGCTGATGAGGGTTCAGAAGGAGGGAGGAACGTGTCATTGTCAACTGGTTAAAGTGAGGTCCCTGCTAGGTAGTGGCTGAAACTTTAACAAGATTATTGCCCACAGTTTTGTGGAAAGAAGAAAAATATAAATGATAAACTTGGATATATAGCCAAGGCAGTGAGTGGAGGTTGGCAGAATTTGAGGAGCCTAAGAGAGAAACCAAGGTTGCCTTGAGCAGACTGTCAGTACGAATCTGGAATTTAAAATCTCTGCTGCTAGGTGCTCTCCACCAATAAGGAGGACTTCGGGAGACCCTACGTTGCCTCTGAGAAGGCCAAAATCACAGTGTACGGACTTCCAGTGCAAATGTGGACTTGAAAGTTTCCGACTGTGAGGGCTGCAGAAGGAGTGAAGAGCATGTTGCTGGAAAACTATGGGAAGGGGGCATATCACCAGAGAGTGGCAGAGAGCTTGGCTGGATTGTATTCCGCGGTAATGAGGAAAGGGGGAAAGCTGAACTTGAAAATTATGAAGTTATATTTATTATATTACTGAGGACCCTTCCAAGCAAATTGCAGAAGGAGTGGCCGCTTACTTCTTGATGCCAATATAGAAAGAGAAAGGAGAAAGAGAAATTGTGGGAAGAACTGTTAAACAAAAGGAACTGGGAGGGGATGATTTGGGACATTTCAGGCTATGTAGATGTTGGGGGCGGTTGGGGGGGGCGGGACTTCAGGACTTACTGCAGTGGCCCAGTGGGTTTTCAGACCTTCAGTTCTGGATGGAGAATTACGACATTGGCTTCCCTGGTTCTGAGGCTTTGAGACTTGGACTGAGCCATGCTAGAGGCACCCCTGTGGGGGTGGGGTAGGGGCGCTAAATGAAGAGATTGCTTCATCCCCTGTGGAGGTGGGGTTGAGGGCGCTAAATGAAGAGTGTGTGGCCTAGGGAGAACTCAGAGAGTGTGGCTGTTCAAGGTTCAACGTTTGCTGAGAGCTCAGTAAGGCCAACAGTCCAGAGTATTTAGCCCCACAAAAACCTCTTTCAGGAAGCTAAAGATGTGCTGCAGAGATTGTCTCAACTACATCAGCAGGCCTCTGGGAAGCTTAAGGGTGCTGTCCCTCCATCATCTCCACAACAACCCCAAATGAAGAAGGGAGTATCTTGAACAAATGAGCAACATGACTTGTGTGCAATACAGTGAATGCCAGTAAAATCCACACGAGTCACACAAGGTTCTTGAGAAACTTCAGGTAGCAGAAATACTGCCAGCCTGGACCATCTGCATTGTTCACTATTGACATTTGGGGTCAGATAATTTTTGTGGGAGATTGTCTTGTGCTTTCAGTGAGTTAAATCATCCCTAGCCTGGATCCACTGGATGCCAGACACACTGGCCTTAAAGGAAAAGAGAGAGTGGCTGTGGGACCCCTAAAATGCTATGGGCAGGGAACAGACTGATACGACTACTCAGCTGCACACACCTGCTACCATTCATGAAGAAGGAAGCACGACCCAGGAGGAAGAACCAATGGCCCACAGGCAGGACCGAGAGGTGCCGAGGATGTTTCAGGCTTTGAAAATTTATCAGAGAATTCTGGTGTTTTCCCAGTTGGATTTCCAGTCTGCTTTAGAATGCTAACACCTTCCTACCTTTCCTCTTCCCCTTCCCAGGCATCAAACCAGAATGTTCACAGCTGTTACCTTACGCCTCTCCCATCATTGTATTTTGGGAGTGTTAGAGGAAGATAGCTTGTCACTTTAGTGTCACTGGCCCAGAGTTGGAGAGGGACTGTGTTCCCGGAGTTGTACTGAATGGATCACACCCAGGAATGTCATCCATGCCTGATTTAGATGGTGGAGATGAGGAGAGTCAAGACTTCGAACTGATAAGATTTAGATGAACTTCAGGAATTGAGCTGATGATGGAATATCATGAGAAATCTGGGATGGGGTGAAAGTATCTTGTATGTGAGACAGATGGATCCCTGGGGGCCAGAGGGCGAACTGTGGTGGGGAGAATTCCAAGGTTCACCCTAACTAACCTCAGCCCTGTATAACCCCCTCACACTGAGTGTGAGAAGAGCCTGTGAATATGATGAGATATCCCTCCTGTGATTATGTTACATTATTTGGGGAAATAGATGTTGCAGATGTATCAAGGTCCCCATCCGGAGACTTTCCATAAGGAGGTTATCCTGGGTGGACCAGACCAAATCAGGTGAGCTGTTAAAATGGCCTGGGCTCTTCCTGAGACACTCAAGTGTGAGAGGGTGTACGGAGTGGTCTACGTGGCAAGGAACTACAGGTGGTGCCTAGAGCTGAGAGCGTGACTGAATTCTACCCATAACCTGAATGAGCTGGGAATTGGATTCCTCCTCAGAGCCTCCACAAAGAAACGCAGCTGGCTGAGCCTGATTTCACCCTGTGATGCATGGAGCAGAGAACAAAGCCTCTGACCTACAGAACTGTAAGCTGGTAGAGACACACTGTTTTCAAGCCACTAAGGCTTGGCAGCTTGTTATGCAGGAATAGGCAACTAACACAGACAGAATTGCTGGCTTATAGAAAATGCACACATTCAGCTTTCATAGCTATGGCCAAACAGTTTTCCAAAGTGCAGGTACTGTTTACACTCCTGCGGCCGTAGAGGGCTCTTCCACATCTTTATCAAGCCTTCATGTTGTTGGTTGTGTGGCTCTTCTGTCGGGTGTTTGGGGAGATCTCATTGGGACTTTAGCTGGCTTCTCCTTGGTGACTGAGGTTGAGCTGCTGCTTGTCTGTTTGTCTGTAAGTTCGCTGGATGTCCTGTTTTGTGAAGGTGATGTTCAAATATTTTGTCAATGTTCGTTGCACTATTCTTTTTCCCTATTTTTGCACTATTGATTTTAGGGGGTAGTACATTCTGTACATCAGATATTTGTGGTATATACATATGTATATTGCAAATATTTTTCTTCCATCATGAGGTTTATCTTTTGATTCTCTAAATACATCTTTTGATGAACAGATGTCCTTCCTTTCTATAAAGATTATCAATGTTTTCCTTATCATTAGTGACTCTGTGTCCTATTTCAGATATCTTTGCTTATCCCCAAGGTCATGCAGATATTTTTATGCATTATTTTGTACAAGCCATAACCTCTGAAGTTAATCTTTTTGTATGGTGTAACTTAGGGGCCAACGATAATCTTTTTCAATATGGATATCCAATTAGTCCAATTCCACTTATTTAATGGACTATTCTGCCTCCAGAGCATTGAGGTGGCACATTTTTTTGTAAATGAGGGTGACCATATACATATGTATGTGCCCCTGTGTTTGTGGGACCCTCTCTTTGCTCTATTGGTCTATTTGTCTATTATTGTGCAAGTACCACACTTCCTTAATTATGATACCTTTATGGTTGGTATTGCTATCTGGCTGTGTGGGTCCTAAAAAGTGTTCTTGTTTTAGAAGGCCTTGGCTTTTCTTGAATCTGGACATCCTTATAGAACTTAGAAGCGGTGTGCCCATTTCCCTTTTCAGAAAAAGAGCCAGGAATTTCACTGGGGTCGCATTGAATCTATAAATCATTTTCATTAGAATTCTCTCTTCGATTTACTTCATGACATTGTCTTCCAGTCCATAAGTGTGATATAGCTCTGATTTACCTAGGTCTTCTTTAATTTCTCTTGAAAATGTTGTGTAGGCTTCTGGGCAGAGGTCTTGGGAATCTTTGCTAGATTTGTTCCTAGGTATTTGATGTGTTCTGATGCTATGAGCAATGACATTCAAAAGTTTTCTCTTTACATGTTTAATGCCAGGATATACAATCCAATTGAATTTTGTGATATTGACCTTACACCCAGCAATATTACACTAAATTCATTTGTTAATTATAATCCTAGATATATACATTCGTCTAGACTGTGTATGTGCACGCAAGTGTGTGTGTGTACCATATTTTGTGTCTCTTCTATATCTTCAAGAGCTGAGAAAATAGTCTTCAAAGACTGTAAGCCAACAAACACCCATATCTCACGGATGGCGATTGGAAAAAGCCCATTTCAAAACCAGTCACTGGTGGGGTAATGGGATTGCTTTGATGCAGTTAGTTAAACACACTGCCCTTTGCACATCACATACATTGTGGTATGAGGCACTGCTTTTCTTTATTTTCACCAAATATATGGAAATGATACCTCTGCTCAGAGAGGTGAAAATCAGGAGATAGGTGATGGTGGATTGATACTAGTAGAATATCCCTCCATGTAAGCCAGCTGAAATTACAAATCTTAAGGGACATATGTTCTTAAGCACAGACTAATATGTGGAATATTTGAAAAACACTTGTAGATTGTGGAGGAAGAATTAACCTTTGAAATGAATTGTTTCCCCCGACCATAGTCTTTGGGTGATTATGAGGTACAAAACTGTAGCAGAATTTTTTTTTCTTTTCTAGTGTCTATTTTTATACTTTTTTTGTATTAAAAGAAAAGCATAATTACCACAATTACAAAGGACTAAAGCAGGACTAGAATAATGAATGAATCACTTCAGCCTGGAAAGCAGATACTCTCAACAATATTAATGTTTAAATACAAGCTCATTCAAGTATTTTACATTTTTTGTCCTTTTAAATATGATATCCTAGCACATAGTAAAGAAATGTACTACGAGCGTAAGGTGGAACCTTCTCCGCAAAGCCAGATGACAAGTTTTCCTCTCCAGTGAAAATGGCTCCAAGTTTTATCTTCTCTGCCATCAGCATGGCTGAAGGGGAGAGGTGGGTGTTAGGAAAACTTTTCCACACAGGAGGTACTCTGGGGTTCCATTCAGAGGGTGCCAGATAATTCAATATCACTCTATCCAGCTTTTTTGGCAAAAAAACAACCCTCACCCCTCCGTAACTAGTCATCTTCCTTGTCCTTCCTCCTCACTTCCCTTCCAGGGCCTTCTAAGCAGCTCCTTTCTTTTGTAAAATCAATCACCAGGAAAGGGGAGAAAAAGAGCTACAATGGAACAACAAAAACATTTAACAACTTTGACATAGGGCTCAGCACCTCTATCTGAGCCCCAGGGGTCCAGGCTGGGGCAGGGCTGGATGGCCTTCTCTACGGTAGTGCCTTTGCTCCCAGGTGCAGGAAGAGGGCGAAAGAGAAACCTTCCCCTTAATAGGGCTGAGGCATGCAGACCTGCTGATGTCTGATGCCCAGAGGTTACGTTGGCATGGACCGACATTGAAGGGATAGGATGAACAGAGGGATCTGGGCAGGCTGTTGCTTTGTCTCAGGTCTTGGATCCCCATGGGAGGATGGTGGGTGTGAAGTGGTTAGCCCTGATGGCCCCTGCCACTTCTGGCATGCTTGTCACAGATACATCGGTCCTAAATTCAAGTGTCTTCAGAAAGTGAAGATGTAAACTACTCTTTGCAACATTAACTCCTAACATGTTACCCCCCCCAAAAAAAAAGGAAAGAAAAGAAAAGAAAAAAAAAGAAAAAGCTCCCCTAGCAACCACCAGCCTATGTGGAGATGAAGTCCTCACCTCCCTGCCCCAAAGGGGCTTCCTTTCAGGGATGTCTGTGAAAAAGATGGCAGCCCCTTGGCCTGGGAGCAAACTCTAAGTAATAACAACCTTTCCCCATATGCTAAGGCTTCCTTGTGCCCCAAATCAGCAGATGAAAAACACTGAGGTTTCTGTGGTGCTGGATACAGTACAGGGCTGCGTGACCTGAAGGAAAGAAAGCAAAGGAGAAGGGAGTCCAGGAATCCAGTGTCTGGTACAGTGTGGGGCAAGCACCAGACTGGGCAGGGAAAGGCCTCAGATACCACCATCATAGCAGAGACCAGACGTTCATCCTTGGTTTGAGACATGAAATCACGGGAACTGAGATGGGCTTCTCACATACCACCCCCTGGGAGGGCAAAGGTGGGGAAGGGCACAGGCTAAAAATTAACAAGGTGTCCAAAGTAAACGGCAAGGCCTTGTCAGCCTGGGATACTGTCTCCTACTCCCAACCTTTGGGCCCAACAGAGGAACCAGTTGAAAAAAAGGGCCAAAGACATTGCAGTAAGTAAGCAACAGGACCATAAACTCCTCTGTGTTGCCCAGATCCCACTGAGAATGAATGTGCAGTCATGCCCACACCTGACACACATCCCAGTCTATGTGGGTCAGTCCTTCATCACTCTCCCTGCCTTCTGACAATAGCAGACTCTAGACATTCTATTGTCATTCACAGCCCGACCCAAACAGTCAAGTGGCTGAAGAAGAGAATCAGGTATACTCTATGTCCTCATTACCTTCCTGCCACAGGGCTTCAACCCTGGCAGGATACCCCCCAGCTCCCAACTCCTCCTCATCCTTGTTCCCAGGCAGGTCAATTGAGAGTGAGCAGAGATAGATGGCTTGCAGAAGGGTATGCAAGATGGGGAAACTCCCAGACCTTAGGAAGAGAATGGTATCTTTCTCCACCTTTTAAGAGAGACAGAGTCCCCAGGTCTCAGATATTTTTCAGGGCAACACAAGAAATGTTTCCAAGTCTCAGCTGCAGGTGTTCACCTTTCCACTCTGGGGTGTGAGGAGACAGTCAAGTTGAGGACAATGTGTTCCAGATGCAGGCCAACTCTGTTCTCCAACAGTGTGAAGCAAACTTGGCCTTGGGGTTCCAAGGGTAGGATGAAGGGTGTCATGGCAGGACAGGGCCTGGCGTGAGGCAACAGCAAACAGAGCGAGGACACAACAGTGGCCGCAGTGTACAGACACAGAACGTCAGCTTCAAACGATGCAACAGCAGGGAAATCTTGGGCACAGCTCTGATTCGCGCCACTCCCAACTCTCTTGCCTCCAGGATGGAGGCACTGTACATGCAACAGTCCAGAGAAAGATTCTAGCCAGTCCAAGCCCAGGCATATCCAGAGAAGGTGGGAGCTCTTCGGGTTGACTCCACCGAGGAAAACAGGCATTTGGGTATTTCAGATTCCTGCTTCACAATATGCCAACTTTTTAAAAAATATTATTTTCAAAAACAAAACAAACATTCCAAGGGAGGGGAACGACATCACTTTCTGTGGATTAGGTGGGGGTTTTCTGACTTTTTTTTTTTGGTCTTTTATGGTTAATTTTGTCTTTCCCCCGCTCCCCCCCATTTTCTCAAGGATGGAAAGGTCAGAGAAAAATAAAATAAGTCATCTTTCAATAGTCTTTCCTGGTAAAAGCAGCATCTCTCTGGGCTTGGGAGTAAAGGGTGTGGGGCAAGAGGAGTGGGGAGAGGCTGAAACCTTCCCCTAAACCCCAGTTTTAGATCCTTTGGTTTCCTTCTCCCAGAAGATGGCAGAAGGGCATGGTGGGGACAGCAGGGAGAAAACATGGTGATGACAAACCCCAGATGATCAAGGGACTGATGCTCCTGAGGCCCAGAGGTGCCACCAGAGCCTTGTATGGGACAGTGCTGGGCAATGGGGGGCCCGCAGGGCCTTCTTGTGGGCTGCAGAGTTGGCTTGAGGGGGAGTAGGAGGAGGTTAGGGGTGGAGACCAGGGTTGCAGCCTACTAGCCATGTAGCAGAAAATTCAGCACACACACATATGAAACGTTTAGCAATTGTTATGGATCCTTGGCAGGATTGCATGTGAGTTAAATTTTGTTTTTGGCTTTTCAGAGTTATCTAAACACTCTATCGCAGGGCTTGTCAACGTTGACGCTATTGACATTTTGGACCAGATAATTACTGCGAAAGGCCATGTTGTGCTTTCAGGAAGTTAAGTAGCATCACTAGCCTGGATCCACAGGATGTCGGTAGCACCTCCTCTTTTCCCCAATAACAATAAACAAAAATGTCTCCAAACATTGACAGATGTACCCTGGGAGGCCAAATGCCCCTGGATAATAAGGGTTCTTCTACAGCAAATGAGATTTTCCCCAGTTTTACTGAGGTATGGCTGACAAAAAAAAAAAAAACTGCATATATTTATGAAGTACAAGGTGATGTTTCAATACGTGTATATTCTGTGAAATGATTACCGAGATCAAACTAATTAACATATCCATCATCTCATACAGTTACCCTTTTGGGTATGGTATGAACACTGCAGATCTACTCTCTTAGCAAATTTCAAGTATGCAATGCATTGTTATTCACAGTAGTCACCATGCTGTACACATATATTTCTTAATACGACATCATCTCCTCAAGAGTAAAAAACCTACCAGATGTGGTAGGTTTTCAAAATATCATTGCTATGTATCCACTGAAATTTTATGGATACAAAATGAAATTTATTAGTGATAGATTTCATAAGTGATATAGATCCATATTTCTCTCTGCGTGTGCATGCTTGTGAGTGTGTGTGTGTGTGTGTGTGCGCGCGCGTGCGCGCCCGTGCACACCTGGGGTCCCTTGTGCATGTACTGTCTTTTCCAGATTTTGGTATCAGGCTACTTTCAGTAAACAAATTTGGAAGATTTCTATCTTTGTTTCCAGCTTCTAAGTCAATTTAATGAGGCTTATGGGTTTGTATTTTCTAAAAAGTATTAGATGATTGTATTCATCTCTGCTTGTGTACTTTTTCCAAGCTCAGATGAAAAAAAAAAAAAAAAACAAAAGAACACCATTATCCGATAAAGGTGTGACAATTCAAAATGCTGCCCACCCTTGGACAGCAGAGAAGTACACCAGAAAGGACATGGGTGCTGATGTCAGACACAACTTGGAGACTGACCCAGAGATCCACCACTTCCTTAGTGCATGACTTTCAGCAAATTACTTAGTCTCTTTTAGCCTTAGTTTCTCCATTTGTGAAATGGGGATAAGGTCCCCTTCTACGTCATGCCTCCTCATGATTTGGCAGAGGCCGATTTTCACATCATCGCCCTGGCCAATTAGTGTGCAAAGCTGCTGTGATCCTAGGCAATGCATGCACAGTGAGGAGGTAATACTGACAACTGACATCAACCGGCAAGCAAGAGGTAATACCAGTTTTAGTAACTGTATGCATTTGAGGGCATTTATTTAATCTTCAAATTATGTTTACAATTTCTGTGCATTCTTTCATGCAAAATTTCTAGACAATTTCTACATAAAATGTATTGTCCATTATTTAATTTTCTCAAATCATATATATATGGGATTTTAAGAGTTAAACAGCCATACCGTTTAGTAATTACATTACTAAATAATGTAATAGTAATTCGCATTCCATGAAAACAGAAATCATTTGGTTCTGAAAACCTCCCATCCCCATCACACACACCTACTTCTCCTGCTGGCTCCCTGCAACAACTGCCTTCAACGCTTATCTGCTTCTCCTAGCACTCACCAAGATATTTGCAAACCGTAGACTTATTCTGATTGTGACATGTTTCAAAAATGGCCACAAATGAGACTTCCACTTTCAGCTCTACGTGTAAATAGACAAATGACCAATCCCACCCTTACAACAAGAAAACACTGGAAAACGGATTCAGGTATCTTTTGGACTCATCAGAGAACCGAGAGGGGACAGCAGAACACCACCCTGGAGTCCTGAGAGACTGTCAAATCCAGTGTCACGGCTGAGATCTGCTTACCTGAATCAGCAACTTCTGTAGACAGAAGCCTGTAGGAGTGCTTCAGTAGTAAATACGATGAAGTGCTTGAGGCTGTGTGTGGACTAGCGTTAGTGTGAGAATACGCTGGGAGCTGCAGTCTCAGGGGCATCCGCATGTTCATAGCCTTTGGCTCGAGACGTGGGTTTTCACGGTGAAGATCTGAAAAAGACGCGGTGGTTTTTCTGGCTGGGAGAGAGGAAGAGTAATCATTGTCAAATACTCCCAGTGCCTTCTCCAAGACGAAGGCCCACTCTTCAGAGCAAGAGACTTGACCAAAGCCTTATCTTAGGTGCAGGAAGGGTATTCCTCTAACCTCTGCCCCTCACTGGTGGGGGAAAAAAAATCAAGAGGGCTCAAGTGTGTAAAAGTATTATTTGGGAATGCTGAAGCCAGGGAAAGGACCGAGGACATGGGGAAAGGGTAATACCACTGGAGAAACACTTGTCAAGGTCACAGCCCAGAGACACAGTCCCACTGAAAGACGGAGATCCAGTCATAAAGCTGTGGAATGCTTTCCCGCCCCTACACCTTACCACCACTACAACCAGGCTCCAGGGAAATAACGGCGGGTTACAGCTCAATGTGCTGCAAGACACAGGCTCTCCCTGAGCAGGAGCACTCTGTGAGGCCCAGATTCAAGCAGGAGGACAAAGGGAGAGAGAGATGAGAATTCTGAGAAAGAATTAAAAGGAAGTGCTAGAAATCAAAAACACTAACAGAAATGACGAATGTCTCCCAGAAGCTCATCAGCAGAGTCAGCACAACCAAGGTAAGAATTGGAAAGCATGCAGAAAGGTCAGAGGACAACAGACACTTTCCAAAATGGAATGCAAAGAGGAAAAAGAGGGGAAGAAATGGAATTGAACAGCTTACTGTGTGAAAATTGGAAAAGGTTCGACCTATTAATCTGAATCCCAGACACAGAAAGAAGACGGAGAGAACAGAGCAGCATAAACTTTGGAAGCAATAAGGGCCTAGTGCTGACAAAATTAATAACAGACACCAAAGCACAGAGTCAGGAATCTCTCAGCATATATCAAGCAGCATATATACCAAATACACATATACACACACACCACAAACTCATGTCTAGACATATTGAAACTGCAGAAAACTAAAGAGGAAGAGAAAGTCTGAAAACCTCAATAACAACACCTTACTGGTAGAGGAACATGGAAGAGAATTATGGCCAACTTCTCGTCAGAACCCATGAAAAAAGAAGAGTGTAGACTGAAATATTAAAGTGTTGAGTGAAGAAAAATATCACCTAGCTAGAATTGTATGCCCTGCAAAATTATCATTAACAACTGAACAGGAAACAAAGACTTTCTCAGACAAATTAAAATCAAGCAAATTAACCTTCAGAAACTCTGCTCTGGGAGAAATGTTAAAAGACAGAAGGAAAAATAACATAGATGAGACGCTTGAATCTACACAAAGGCAGGGCCAGAATCAGTGAAGGAACAAGTGGAGGTAAAATCACACCTTTTCTGTTGCTTATTCTTGCAAGGTCTAAAGGAATACGGTTTGTTTAAAATAATAGTGACAATGTATTTGGTGACTATATAGCATATGGATAAGTTCATGAGGGGTTAACTGGGAATTCTGTCGGGTTAGGTACCTGCACTGCACACTAAGTGATGTACCGTTACTAGACGGTGGACTGGGCTAGGTAAATATGTATATTGTAAAGCCTAGGACAAAAAGCAGTTCTAAAAGCCATATGATCCATATGCTAAGAGAGGCTACCAATGCTCAGGTAAAACCTGAAGAGACAACAACATAAAGAAAGAGGGACTTTTTACTTACAGGGGATACAGTTATCTATGTAGAAAACTCCAAAGAACTGCAACAAACTGCTGAATCAATAAACGAGGTTTTCAAGGTCACAGGACACAATCAATATATTGATGATGACTGTTTAGCTGTATGTGACCAGTGAACAATGAGAATTTGATTTTTTAAGTTGCCCTTTACAACACCAACTCTACCTATTAAGTACTTAGGTCTAAATCTAAATGTCAGGCATAGGATCTCCTTGCAGAGACTACAAATATTGATGAGGAAAACAAAAAACAAATAAACAAACAAACAAAAAAACGAAGATCTGAATAAGTGGAGAGAGATGTCACATACATGGACCGAAGATTCGTAACTGTCAGAAGATTTCAAATCCTCCGCGACTGATTTATTGTAACATCAGAATCCCAATCAAAATTACAGCAATCACATTGCAGATATCAACATATTGACTCAAAATTTCGTATTGAAGCACAAATGTGCTAGAAAAGAAAAGCCATTCTAAAAAAAGAGAACGGAGTTACAAAAGTCATAAGATGCGATTCTAAGACCTACTATAAAACTACAGTAATCGAGACAGGGTGGCATGTACTAAGAATACACACACAGTTCAATGCAACAGAGCAGCAAGCCCAGTAATCGAACTGCAGAAATATTTCTCAACTGATCCTTGACGAAGGCACGAGCACAATACAATGGGAAAAGGATAGTCTTTTCAATAAGTGGTGGTGGGAGATTTCGGGTCCATATGGAAAAAACATTAACCTAGACCAAGAACTCACACTTTAACGAAAATTAACTCAAAAAGGGCCAAAGTCCCGTATGTAAAACTCAAAATATAAAACACAGGAAATATAAAAATATGAAATATACGCCAGGCGCAGTGGCTCACGCCTGTAATCCCAGCACTTTGGGAGGCCGAGGCAGGTGGATCACGAGGTCAAGCGTTCAAGACCAGCCTGGCCAACATAGTGAAACCCCGTCTCTACTAAAAATACAAAAAAAAAAAAAAAAAAAAAAAAATTAGCCGGGCGTGGTGGCAGACGCCTGTAGTCCCAGCTTCTCGGGAGACTGAGGCAGGAGAATCGCTTGAACCTGGGAGTCAGAGGTTGCAGTGAGCCGAGATTGTGCCACTGCACTCCAGCCTGTACGATAGTACGAGACTCTGTCTCAAAACAAAACAAAACAAACAAGCAAACTATATTATATGTAAAGAAATATAGAAATGTAAAACACAGGGAAGAAAACACAGGAAAAACATCAACATGTCTTTCTGTTTCCTGATGGGGTTTTAGTCACAAACCCTACCACAGAGTCCGTGAACAAAAAGCAATAATTTGGAGTTTATTAAAACTTAAAACTTCTGCTGTGTGGAAGACATTACTGTTAAGGAAGAAAGACAACCTAAGGACTGAAAGAAAATATTTTCAAAGAGATATTTGAGAAAAGACTTGATTCCAAATATTCAAAGGACTGTTGACATTCAAAGACCAAACAACCACAAATAACCCAGTTTAAAAACGAGCTAAAGGTCTGAGCAGACACCTCACCAAAGATTTGGAAGCGATAAATGAGCATGTGAAAGAATGTTTACTGTTATTTGGCATTGATAGATAAATGCAAATTCAAATAATAATTACATGACACTACACATCTAACAGAATGGCTAAGACCCCCAAACTGACAAACCAACTGCTGCCAAGGATGCAGAGCAACAGGAACGTCCATTCATGTAAAGTGGGAAGTCTCTATCTTCCAGCAAATTTGGAAGGCAGTCCGCTTGGTTCTTAACGAGGCTCAACAGTCTTGCCACAGTGTCCAGCATTCTCGCTATTAAGTATCTGCCCAGTTTGCTTCAAAACATATGTGTCGTCAAACAAAATACAAATCCAGGATTAGTAAGGAGAAACTTTATTCAAAAGGATGAGTAGAAGGAGGCAAGGTGTGTGGAGGGGACTTTTGCAGGAGGACATGAGTAGGTAAAGCACAGGTAATGCTTTAGGGCAGTGAAACTATCGTGTGCGTTATAGACGGAATGTTTGCTTCCCGCCCAAATTCACGTGTTGAAGCCCCGACTCCCAGTGTGATGGTATTTGCAAGTAAGGCCTCTGGGAGGTAATGGGGTTTGAGGTTATGAGGTCATGAGGGTGGAGTCTTTATGATGGGGTTCGTGTCCTCCGAAGAAGAGGAAATAAAAATAGCTCTCTCTGTGTGAGGACATCACTACGGAGATAGTGAATGTCCTCACACAGGCTGAAATGCAGCATGTGACAAAAGCTTCTAACCTTACCAACGGGTGAAAAGCTTCACTGAAGGCTGTGAAGTACAAAGTGCTGAAGTAAGCAACTCTGAAAATGAAAGAAGTGTGTAAGGCTAAAGACAAAGGAAATTGTACATATGCAGCATACTCGACTAGACAAACCTGTTGCGGGTATGGACACAGGTTGAAAAATCTGATACCGTTCTCCATGTATACTGGAGCTGAACAATTAGGAAATGGATGGTGGAGGGTGAGAGGCAGGTTTTTCACTGCTGGAGAGGGAGGTGCAGATCGTAATGTGGTGGGGGCAAGAATGATTCGTGCTGCAATGGAATAGAGTTGCAGACATGGGTAGGAACTCATAGTCAGCTTATTATAGATCCTCATGGTCACGTATCAAAATATTTGTAGAAATATATATATATGGGTTAGTATACATACATATGTATTTCCTCTCTGTTTCGGCAGAGAGGGTCTAGAAACCACTAGACTCTGGCAGGTACGAGCACACCTACTTGCCAGACGTTGGTCTCTGATACCATTTTCTAATAAAAGGAAACAGAGATCCTTGGAGAATTGGCTGATCCTAGGAGCTAGGAAATAGGCCAGACAAGTCTAGAACGTATGCAGGACAGAAATGTGCAGGATGAGCCACAAAGCAAGGAATTACACAAAATGGAACCGCAAATAATGGGAGCATACCAACGGGACCTAGGGGTGAACTGAACATGCTCCCAGTGGCCACAACTGCAAAAATGATAATAATAAAAAGAAATAGCAAAGTATTGGATTATAATCTAAAGTATCAAGTAAGTATCCATGAAAGTATCATGATATACATAAACGATTGAATAACGAAATCAATGCAGGAGCATAGACAGCTGTGCCGTGAAGGAGAATTCCAAAGAATGTATGTAGATACTCTGCCTCAAAGAAAGGATTTATAACTTAGCACCAGTTAGGTGTGAACTTGGCTTAATGACTTCCTTCCAAAGAGTAGCATGTGGACAGGGGTTAAAAGAGTAACTTTTCGTGGAAGCACCCTGTCCAACACTGCTTCTGCCAGGTGACCAAGGTCAACTTACACAATCAAAACTGATGTTGATATTATGCACCCTTGATGCGATCAGACGAAAACAGCTCTTTACCTTTGTGGTGATTCTCCGGTAGCTCACAACATCAGTCCAATCATGAGATAAGCATTAGAAAAATCTGAGTTGAAAAATATTCTAGGGAGGCTGGAGCAGGCGGATCACTTGAGTCTAGGAGTTCGAGACCAGCCTGGGCAACATGGCAAAACCTTGTCTCTGCAAAACACACACACACACACACACACACACACATACACACATCACAAATTAGACGGGCATGTTGGTGCATGCCTGTAGTCCCATGTACTATGGGAGGCTGAAGGAGGAGGATGGTTTGAACCTGGGATGTGGCGGTTGCAGTGAGCTGAGATCCCACCATTGCCGTTGCATACTCCAGCCTGGGTGACAAAGCAGGGAACCCTGTCTCAAAAAAAAAAAGAAAGAAAGAAAGAAAAGAAATAAAGAGAAAGGAAAAAAAAAGATATTCTAGAAAATACCTCACTAGTAACCCTGAAAACTCTCAAGGTCATGGAAACAAGTAAAGTCTGAGAAGTTGTCCCAGCCTATGATGATTAAATGTAGTGTGGTAGGCTGCATGGTACCTTGGAACAGGGGGAAAAAAAAAAAAAAGATATTAGGTAGGAAGTAGGAACCTGCAATAAAGTGCGGAATTTAGTTTTTTCTGCCTCTCAAATACCACCAGCAGGGAACAGTTGGGGCTGCTGTGTCGGCAGATAAGCCAAACACACAAAAATAGCATCGCAAATGCTCTGAAAATAAACTTTTAAAAAATCCCGGAACCCAAAAATGGACACCAGAATCTACATGCTAAACCTAAAGAAAGTAGCTGACTTCTAACATCAAATAGTTGTCTCATGTCCGGAGACTCCTAAAGTAACAAGCAAAATACATTGTATGCGGTAGAGCAGAGCCCACCATGTCAAGAACCAGGAATAACACAACTTGAATGAGGAAATACAATCTAGTGGTGCCAACATAGAGACGATGCACACGTTGCCATTATCTGACAAACGTTTTACAGCAACCATCACAAAAATGCTTCATTATGTAATTGCAAATAGTCTGGAACCAGACTAGAAAATGGAAAATCTCAGCGATGAGTAGAAGACGTATAAAAAAGAAATGATGGCACAGAAAACGAAAACAGTAACAGAATTTGGAAACATTGCTGGATGCACTCGATAAGAGACCTGTGATGACAAAAGATACCATCATCGTAATGGAGGCCCAATCAATAAGACTGACGGCCGGGCGCGGTGGCTCACGCCTGTAATTCCAGCACTTTGGGAGTCCGAGGCAGGCAGATCACCGCGGGCCAACGTGGGGAAACCCCGTCCCTACTAAAAATACAAAAATTAGCTTGGGTGGTGGCGGGCGCCTGCAATCCCAGCTACTTGGGAGGCTGAGGCAGGAGAATCGTTTGAACCCGGGAGGCAGAGGTTGCAGTGAATGGAGATTGTGCCATTGCTCTCCAACCTGGGTGACAGAGGGAGATTCTTCCTCAAAAAACAAAACAAACAAACAGAAAATAGGATTGACTACGCCTGAGCGAGAGAGAGAGGTCATGGAATGATTAAAAGCTGAATGGATCCTCAGTAAATTTAGGACAATAACGAAGTCCCAATATCCCTACGACTGGAGTATCAAAAGTAGAGAGTGGACTGAAAGAGTAATATAAGAAAAGAAGGCTGAAAATATCCAAATTTTAATGAAAACCATAAACCCATAGATTCTGGAAAATGAGCAAACTTCAGATAAGACAACCACAAAGCAATTCACACCAACACACACAGCATAGTCAGTTTTTGAAGCTGATAACATCACTGAAAGCAGCAAGACCGAAGTGGTTCATTGATTATAGGAGAACACCAGTTTTAATGAGGGCAAATGTCTCCTCTGACCAGTGGGGGTCATTAGGAAGTGTCCTGAAAAGTTTCAGGTGTTGAACAAAAGTCCTGTCAGCTGTGAATTCTGTATCCAGTGATACCATCCTTCATGGATGAAGGGGGAAATCGAGACATTCTCAGGTTAAAGAAAGCATTTTGTCACGAGCAGACTCACGGTGAAAGAATGGCTAGAGCAGGTGCTCCAAACAAAAGAGGAAAGAATGAAAGATGGCGTCTGGAAGTATCTATCAGAAAGGAGTCAAGACCAGTGGAAAAAACACCCTTAGGGGACAAACATTAAGCCACCGTTTTCCTTGTGAATTGTGGAAGTCATGTTTGATGATTAAAGCAAAAAATATGAAACCATCCAATACTCCAGACATCGTTGTCTATAAGCAGAAAGGCAGAGGGGCTAAAAGGGGCTGATGCTTCTACACTTCAATGGAAGTGATGAGAACTGGATACCAGGAGCCTGTGGTAAGTCACATATGCACATTGAAAATCCCAGAGCAACCACTGAGACAATTTTACAAAACAAAGCACTCGAAAACACTTTCAGAAATCAAGATAAATCCTGCAAAGTGTACACGTAAGCCACAGAAGGGCAAAAAAAAAAAAAAAAAAAAAAAAAGGAGGTCTCGGTTAGCCAAGACACGGAGGAAACAAAAGAAAACAAACAGTAAGTCTGTGGACTTAAACACTAGCCCAGCGATCATGGAAATGAACTAAAAACATATATGAAAAGGTAGATATTGGCAGAGTCAGTGAGAAACACAGTCTGACTATCCCATGTTTATATGAAACTCAGTTCCACTTTGGTTGCCCTGGGTAAATGAAAAGGATACAACGGGTGGGAAAAGTCACATCAGGTAAACATTAATTAAAACAGCAGAAGTAGGTATGTCAACATTAGGTAAAGAGGACTTGATCGCATCGAAAATTACGAGAGAGAAAAATAAAACACTACACCCGAGAAAAAGAATCAAGCCCCCAAGAAGACTTCAGAGGAGTCTTTCCGTGCCCCTCCCACACGCCCCTCCAATTACAGTGCGTGGGCGTTCCTCTCTGTTCCCAGAGCCCCTGGTTCTTATTTCCGTCAGAGCAAAGTGTCCCAAGGCGTTGGGGGCTGTATTTGCATACACCTGATCCTAAATGAATGTGAGTGCTTTGGAAAGCCTGATGCATCTCCACATCCCAGCGCCCAGGCGGGGTATCTGGTGCCCTGCAGGTGTTTGTTGAATGCCTCATGACTGCCTTTCAGGTCAGGGAAGGCTGTTGTGATAGGGTCAAGGAAGGGTCTCTTTACATCGCATTCAACAAGGGGCCAATCCTACTGGCGCAGGCAAGGAGGCTGCTCAGCGACTGACCGGGAAATGAGGGTGGGGGGTGGGCACGCGCTCCGGAGGCTGCAGGCGCCATGGGCAGAGTGAGGAACCGGGCCACCGCTCAGCCGCGGAGGCGAAAGAGGTCCGCGGATCCTCCCGCCGGCTGCGCGGCCATCGCGGTCACGGGCGCTAGCCGCGCGCAGTGCCCCCGGGTCCAAGTCGGGGTCCGGAGCCACGCGGCGGCCAAGAGGTGGTTGGATAGGTGGCGACGGAAGCGCCGCTGTCGGCGGGTCCGGAAGGCGGGCCCCAGAGACCGGCTGCCCTCCGCGCCACCCCCGGATCCGCCGGGACCCGCCCCGTCCCCCAAGGAGCTGGACCTGGGCGCACAGCGGGAGCGCTGGGAGAGGTTCAGGAAGCTGCGGGGCCTCAGCTGCGAGGGCGCCGCCAAGGTCCTGCTGGACACCTTCGAGTACCTGGGCCTCGTGCATCACACGGGGGCTGCCACTGCGGCGCGGTCCGCTTTGCGGTCTGGGCCCCGGCAGATCTGCGCGTGGTGGATTGCAGCTGCAGGCTGTGCAGGAAGAAGCAGCACCGCCACTTCCTCGTCCCGGCCTCGCGCTTCACTCTGCTCCAGGGCGCGGACAGCATCGTCAACTATCGGTCCGACACGCACCCGGCGCTGCACAGCTTCTGCAGCAGGTGCGGGGTGCAGAGTTTCCACGCAGCTGTCTCCGACCCCCGCGTGTACGGCGTCGCCCCGCACTGCCTGGACGAGGGCACCGTGCGCAGCGTGGTCATCGAGGATGTCGGCGGTGGCGACCCGGGGGAGGAGGCCGCCGAGGAGCCCAAGGCCATCCACAAGACGTCCTCCCAGTCAGCCCCTGCCTGTCCCCGCGAACAGGAGCAGTAATTGGGGCCGCAAGCCCGCCCGAAACCGGCCCGGGCGGCCCTGCGGGGAGCGTCCGAGTACCTGCACAGATCACATGCTGTGAAAGAGGTGTTTCTGGCCTGGTCAAACCGTGGATTCCCTTCCAATATTTGCCCTTCCTCTCCACTAGTTTTCAGTGAACTCGCTTACGATCCAAATCTTGAACACACCTTTGTCTGTGTAGCACAACGTTAATCTTGCAATTCGATAAGCAAGAAGAGTGTCTCTGATTTTTCAAGCCATCCATTGTATCTCTTGCTATTACTGTTCTGCCTACAGTTGTCACAAATCACCTGCAGATGATTCCTGTGTACCGTACGTTCCTGGTGCTATTGTGAACAGGCTTGTTGTTTTCAGCGCTTTGCGTCTGGTGTTTAGGACGGCAACACACAAACAGTTTGTAAACATGTACTAGGACGTCTTCCATTGATTATGGTGTGCGTGCGCTCCCGCACCTGTGAGTTTTAGGTAGACGTTCATATTTTCACTACTTAGATTCGAGTTATGCTATTTCCTGTTTTTTTAATGATATATTTCAAGATTTGGTCGTGTTACATACCTCATTACTCTTAATCACCAAAAGCTGTTACTATTTTGCTTGTTTTTGTTTGGAAAGTGTCTCTGGGTAAGGAGATGGGGATACAGGAACGAGAAAGACACTGTCCACACAGGAATGAGAAAGACACCCGTGCATTGTATGCCCTCTTTAATCTTTTGAAATACCTGTCTTGTACATGTGTTAAGTATAATAGAAATCAGTAAATACCTTCTAGGAAACGATGTGTGTTGTGTGTCTGTAATGTCCGGCTTGGCTATGGCAAGGCTTGGCTCTTGAAAGTACTTGGTCTCAGATTATTTGAGAAGGTGGTGCTGACTCTGGCTTTTGTAGTAGAGACAACTTCCCCAGGGTCCCCTACATTTCTGATGAGGGGAATTAGCAGAGGTTTACACACTCGGCCTCTGGGGACACACTACCTGTCTTTGAATCCTGGACCTGCTGCCTACTCGCTATACAACCGGTATGGAGTAGATTAAACCCGATTCCTCAACTTGCTCTCTCCTCAAGAATGTTAACAGCTAACAGAGTGTTTGTTCTCAGGGTAAACACGGTGCCTTGCCTTGACTACCTGATCCATGAATGCTTGTTTTCTCCATTTCAGGCCCCCAAAACTCTTCCTATCAAGGCACCCAGACAATATGAAACTGCATTGTTTAGGGGCGTCCATACACATGAGAAAACCATGAAGAATCGGCAGTGAAATAATCTAAGCCAGCATCAGGTTAAGGTTTAACTCTATGGAAGAGGAACAGCTTTGAGTGGGGGGTGTGTCCTGCATTCCTGTTCCTCTTGCTATGTAACAAACGGCCCCACAGTGAGTCCATAAAATCACCGCCATTGCATCATATGCATGGAATTTCAGAGGCAGGAATTCAGAAAGGGCACAGTGGACATGGCTTGCCTTGCATGGTCTGGGACCTCAGCTGCAGAGGCCTGACTGGCTGGGGACTGGAACCATCTGAAGGCTCATTCACTGACGTCCCTGGTGCCTGCATAGAGAGGAGTGGAAGACTAGGCCTGGCGAGTGGAGGGCCTCCGTGTTACCACTCTATGGCCTTTGGCTTCCTCACAGCAGGGTGGGCCTCCCAGTAGTCAGGCTTCTGACCTCATGACTCGGGCTCCAAGTAGCACTCTTCCGTATCCAAGGTGAATGTTGCCTCACCTCTCACAGGCAAGACTCAGAAGTCATGTTGAGTCAACTGTGTCATACTCTGTTGATTAGAGGTGAGTCACAGTCTTTTCAGATTCAGGCGTGGGAGGGAGATTAAATCGGAGGTCTCGGTATGAACGGGGCAACTTTTATCACAGTACGAGAGATGGGAGATATTCTTGTGGCCATAGAGTCTGGCACAGTGGGCTCCTAGGGAGCTGGTTATGTTTCATTCGGTTCTCCCACATGGTGGCCACTCAGATGTGCTTAACGGGTCACATATTGTTTGTGTACAGCTGTGTGTGATTGAAGACATAAGAAGGAAACAAAATAGGTGACTGACTCCTATCTCTGAGCAAGACCAAGAGCAGACTAAATGAATGACTGGAGGTACGGAGGGAAGACGACAGTCAGAAGGGGGCTGGCTGCTTAGTCCTGGAGCCGACCTTGGCCATGCCCACGCAAACCCAGTCCAGGGTAGAAGTCTTATTGTCTTTGGGACCGTAGGTATTTCTGACCCCACCAGAAATAGTTAACTTCCTGCTGGTTGCATATGCTGGACTGCCTTAGCCCCATGCCACTGACTGCCCCTTCCTCTATCCTTTCTAAGCCCTTTGTTCACTTGTTCATCCATTCCACAAGCATTTACAGCGGGTTTGGAATGTGTCAAACAGAATGTGAGAAGGACTTAAGGCTATGGACAAAAAGTGGAGTTGGGTAAAGATGGTCAAGCGAGGTTCTTAGAATGTAGCTCAGTTCGTCCGTAGAATACCATAGGGAAGGAAATGGAAACACCCCCCTCTCAGTAGAATGGAAGAGCGCATCTGGCACCGGATCCACAAAGGCCGCTTGTTTGTATGCTGGCTCTTCAGATGACATCTTAGGACGAACTCCAGACTAGAAGGTGAATTTCCTTTCTGACAAGTGTCAAGGGAAGACTTGGAAATGTGTTTAAAAAGGAAAATTCCCATCATGAAACCAAATGGAAGACAATATCACTGGTCATAAAATATAACTAGAAATAGATGTAATGAAAATGCTTATTATTATACATAATTTCTATTATTTTGTTCTATTTTTTGAGACAGATATTCGCTCTGGTGCCCAGACTGGAGTGCAGTGGCTCGATCTTGGCTCACTACAGCCTCCACCTCCCCTGCTCAACTGATCCTTTCACCTCAGCCTCCCAAGTAGCTGGGATTACAGGCACGTGCCACCACAGCCCGCTAATCTCTTGCTGTATTTGTAGAGATGGGGTTTCGCCATGTGAACCAGGCTGATCTTGAACTCCTTAGCTCAAGCTTCCCAACTGCCTCACTTCCCAGAGTGCTGAGATTACAGGTGTGATACATAATTTGTACATGTACCTTTGAAAATGAAAAATATGAAATAGACCTAAGCACCCTCTCTCTCTCTAACAAATACTTCACGTGTGTTCCTTTATTTACTTCTCACTAAAATCTTTCAGAACTCCTATTGTTAATCTCAATTGGTGGAGGAAGAAACTGAGACGCTGATAATGGAAGGACCAAGCCCATGGATGCCAAGGGGGCAGGTGGCAGGGAGAAGTGGGAAAGCCAGGGTGATTGGACACCGTGGTCAGTAAGGACTGGGGAAAAAGTAGCTCTCAGGCACTTCTGCCCCATTCATCCTGGCCCCTCTCTGTTTTCATGGATCCAATTCTCTACGCATTTCACCCTATCTCCACCTCACATCAAAGGCAGCTCTTCATCCCTGGCCGAGATCCTTTGGCCAGCTGCCCGGTGCACGCCACCATGATACGGGCCTCCTGTAAAAATCTGAAACGACCGTAGATTAGATGCTCTGCTATTTCATGAGCCCCCACGTTGTTTGTTTATGTACCAATATACTTGTGTCTATGGCCACAAACGACCTGCATATCACAGTTTAGAAAACACTTACTTTGAGGACAGAGGCTTTGAACGGACATCCACCTGGGCTTGTGTCCCAACTCTGCTACTTGTTCCTGCCTGGAATGGCAACAAGTTTTAAAAGTTGCCTTCACCTTCTCTGTGAGGCTTCAATGAGAGCATGCACATGAAAGAACGATGGAGCTTAGCCTATATAAGCACTTACTACATATGGGCCCTTTTTATTCGTCCTGTTGTTGTTTGAGTAAAAATCCAAATGCAGCTTTTGTCTTAACTGCACACAGCCTGAGGTGTAGGCAGTACTTCCAGGACCGCTATCT
The DNA here is from genome assembly GCF_009764315.1 of Trachypithecus francoisi. Classification (NCBI taxonomy): domain Eukaryota; kingdom Metazoa; phylum Chordata; class Mammalia; order Primates; family Cercopithecidae; genus Trachypithecus; species Trachypithecus francoisi. Next base: position 4,207 of record NW_022680898.1, on the reverse strand, counting down.
CAGGAGCCATCATCCACACTTCTTTGATGTAAAAACTGAGCATAAAAGCAATTCAGCTACAAAAAGGTAGGGGGAGGGAAGAACATAGGCCTTCTGGTTCCTTATTAAGTTACAACTTGCCCTAGACCCTGTCATCTCCCAGTGTATGGTGTGAGGAACAGAGATAGCCTTTTCCGTTCAAAACTGTGTGACGGGGGCATGGGTCAGCAAAGTACAGGGTCCTGCAGGAGCACAGCAATAGGGCACCCTTTGTCAGACAAGTCAGTACACCGTTCCGGGCCTTGGTTTCCTCATCTGTACAACGGCGACAGAACTACATATATCTTAATTTACTGAGGATTTTAAGTGAAGTGCTGGAAGGAGAATATGGAGCTCCATGCCCTGATGCGTCAAATGGCCAAGAAATGTCACCCGCTGTTCCTAATATGACTTATGTTATTATACCCCGATATTTGGACCAAAGGGACCTAGACCTTATCACTTTTGCCTGGGACTCTGCAGTAAATGCCTCAATGAGTTACCCTGATAACTTCCCCTCCTCCATTATGACCAGGATCAAGGTTTTTCTGGGAATGGCACCACAATTTCTGTGACTCCACCACAATTCCTGAGACTTGACTCTGAGCCACTATCACAGTCTGCATGCTCTTCCCAATGTGAGGTGTGCGGTTGGTGGGGTTGATGCCATCACTGTCTCTCACTTAAATAGTAGACTTGAAGGGAGTGAAGGTCGTTCTCATGGGTCAGGCTGTAAAACATGTAAGCAACAGTGAATTCGGACCCACAATGGACATTGGAGAAATTGTTAACAGCCGGGGAGAGCTGCAGATACTAGCTGGGGAAAACCAAATTACAGCCGCATGGTCTCTGAGATAAACTCTCGTCATCGCAAGGTGGCCAGTTCCCGCCTCTAGAAGACCCAGGGAGATTGCTCCCAGCATTCCAGAGATACTTGGTTAGGATTCGCATCTCTAACATAAGTGTTTCCAGTATCACATGCAGGCACAAGGGTGTCCACCGGAAAAACCGACTGTCTTGCCTGAGTATATCTTCTTGCACATTGGAAAATCTTTCCTAGAGACACTTTGACGAAGATTCTCTTTCCCATTTTCTTTCTGCCAACCTGAATAGGATCTTGCTAAATATGGGATGTTAAAAATTACGTTTCAGGAGATTGCATTTCTGGCTGTATTGGAGGGAAAAGAAAAACACCACATTGATCCTTCCCTCGCAAAGCAACGAAGGAACCGAGATGACAATGGTTCCCAAGATATGGACCTAATGCAATGGAAGAGAACTATCTGCAAGACAGAAGAAAGAGACATGTCGAGCCGTATGCCTGCCTCAGCCTACTGGCGGGAGAAGGAACTCAGGCGGAGCCTCGTTGTCTCCCCGAGTTGTGGAGTACGTGGTAGGAACATGAGTCCTCCTTAAAAAGGAAAGAAATCCTGCCATTTGTGACAACATGAATGAACCTGGAGCATGTTAGGTCAAGTGAAATAAGCCAGGCACAGAGAGACAAATAGCAAGTGATCTCACTTACATGTGGGGTCTCAGAATTAGAACTCACAGAAGCAGAGAGTACAAATGGTGGCTACTGGAGGTTAAGGGTTCGGGGGGCATAGGGAGTGTTGGCAATGAGTAGAAAATTTCTGTTAGACAGGGGGAATAAGTTCAAGGGAGCTATTGTAAGTCATAGTGGTTATATTCAATAGCAATAGATTGGTTATTTGAAAACTCCTAAGACAGTAGCTTTTAGGTGTTTCTACCACCACCACCACCACCAACAACAACAACAACAAAAACTGATAAATATGTGAAGGGTGGAATATGTTAATTAGCTTGATTTGGCCATTCCACAACGTATACAGATATCAAGCATCCTGAGGTACACCATAAATATATACAATGTTTACTTGTCAATTGAAAAATAAAAAAAGAAAAGCAAGAAAGTAATTTCACAAAATGATGAGGGACCACTAGACACGAAAGAGTGGATTGGACCTTACCTCACACTACACACAAAAATTAACTCAAAACAGATCAGAGACCTAAATATAAGAGCTACAATGATAAAACTCTTATAAGGAAATATAAGACTAAATCTTACATTTCTCTTCCGTAAGTCTTACGTTGTGACCTTCCTTTAGGCAAAGGCTTTTGTGTGTTTTTGTACGCATTCAACACCAAAGTACAAGCAACAAAACAAAAAAGTAGATAACGTGGACTTTTAGACAACCCATAGAAAATACATCTGATGGTAGACGTATCCAGGATATATAAAGAACTCTGATAAATCAACAGTCAAATGATGACCTAATTCAGAAATGAGCAAAAACTCTGAATAGACATTTTGCCAAAGAAAGTATACAAATGGCCAATAGGCACACGAAAAGCCACCCACCATCGTTATTAGCCAGTAGGGAAATGCAAATCAAAACCACAGTGAGCTACCACTTCATACTCAGTAGGATGACAAGAATAAAAAAGACAGGCGATAACAATTGCTGACAAGGATGTGGAGAGATTGGAGTCCTCATATATTGCTAGTGGGACTATAACATAGGGCAGCCTGGTTTGAAAGAATTTGGCTGCTCCTCAGTACTAGAAACAGAATTTCCTTATGGCCAGGAGGTTCACTCTTAGCTTTCTACGAAAGAGAAATGAAACTCTATGTCCAAACAAAATCCTGTACACAAACATACACGGTATCGTTATTCCTAGTGGTCAAAGACTGTGAGGGGCGCAGGCGTCCATCAGTTGATGAACTGATGGATGGAATTTAGTTTCTCCATTCAGGGGAGTATGGCTTGGCAACAAAAAAGGATGAAATACTGATACATGCCATAACACGCATGAGCCTAGAACACGTGATGCTGCATGAAAGAAAATCACAAAAGACCACATATTATGTGATTCCATTTGGAAGAACGTCCAGTATATGTAAACTTATGGACTAAGAAATTTGATTTCCATTTGCTTGGAGAAGGAGAACAGGGTGGGAAGTGACTGTTAATGTGTATGGGGCTTCTTTCCAACGTGATTATAAGGTTCTAAAATGAGATTGTGGTGATGGTTGCAGAACCTTGTAAATATGCAGAATGAAAAAAAAAAATAAAACCTGAATTGTACACTTTAAATGGGTGAAGTTTATGGCAAGTTTATGGATTACATGCCAACAAAGTCTTTTTTCAAAACTACTATTTATCGTCCACTTTACGTGCACTTACCTCTATTTATTTCCAAATGTACATGAGTAACATTCATGTCCACTAATTGGTTGAGACTTTTGAAAAGCACTGATAACCTGATGTATTTTTGGGAGATGAGAAGCAGAAATCAATGGTTAACGTGTAGTTTGGCAAGAGCTGTGACCGCAGTGAAACTTCATTTTCTCATCTTTGAAGTAATTACGTCTACTTTGACATGACATCGTGGGAATTAAATAACAATGAATATGAAACATTCAACTCAGTGCTTGGGATTAACAGACACTCCAGGAAGGGTGAAACTCATATTACTTACCGGAGTATGGGGAGGATTCATTAAGAAGGTAAATGTTTAAACAGTGTACTGAGTCTAGTATGTCAATTTCTTTTTTTTTTTTTTTTCCCAAGAAAGAACAAGGTTCAAGGTATTTGTGACAAGTTACCCTGGGGAGTGCAACCATTCTGGAGTTGTAACTGTGTTCAAGTCCCGGATCCCACTTGCAAGCTGTGTGACCACAGGCAAGTGACTGAAATTCTCCCTTGCAGTTGCCTCATCTCTGCCAACTCTGCATCTCTGCCAACTCGGCATCTCTGCCACAGCGATACTACTACCTTCCCTGGAGGGTTGCGCTCAGAATAAGAGATTAGAATGACAAAAATGGAGTCCGTTACTCCTGCATTTTCACTTTCTCCCTTTTTAAGGTCTTCTTTTCCTGATTCTAAAAATGTATTCAGGTATCCTTCAACCCAAATAACCTTCCTTTGTCTTCCGCTCTACCTACCAAACTCTTCCTCATTTCCTTTCAAATGAAGTACCCTGGACTTCTCTTCCTCACTCTTCAATTTCATGTAGTCTGTCTTCATTCACGTGGGCCCCCAAGCTGTCCCAACTGATAGGTATCCATAATGTAACAAGGATGTCCTACCTAATGAATCCCATGGACTCCTCTCTCCCTTCTGAGCTGGCCTTACATCTCCACAGCATCACCCTCCCTCCT